>NC_080694.1:710526-1010526 GCF_030445035.2 Dasypus novemcinctus | reverse complement strand
AGTAAAATGTTTTCAGAATCGCATTTTAAAAGTATTGTTGATCTCCTAAAAAATCAGATAAGTACAGAGACAAACAAACAAAAGTGGTCCTAAAAGAAAGAAAACTTCAAAGTGGGAGCAGATATTCTGTGAAGATTAAAAATAACTCAAGTTCAACATCACATCAAAATCAGTTATGTCCACAAAGAAGAGGTGGCGTTGGATTGGGAGGAGTGGACATGGTGGACGATGGGTGTGGGGAAGGGCAGGAAGAGATGAGAGGTGGAGGCATCTTTGGGTCATGGAGCTGCCCTGGATGGTGCCTCAGAGGTAATCACCGGACATTGTGAATCCTCACAGGGCCCACTGGATGGAATGGAGGCGAGTATGGACCATGATGTGGACCATTGTCTATGGGGTGCGGAGGTGCCCAAAGATGTACTTACCAAATCCGATGGATGTGTCGTGACGATGGGAACGAGTGTTGTTGGGGGGGGAGAGGGGGGTGGGGGGGTGGGGTTGAATGGGACCTCACATATATATTTTTAATGTAATATTATTACAAAGTCAATAAAAAAATATTAAAAAAAAAAATCAGTTATGGCTGTGATCTCTCCTGAGGCAAAATCCCTCTCCATCTGTGGACCTGAGAAACCTGGAAAATAAGTTATGTGCTTCCAAAGCACAATGGTAGAACATGCAGAGGATAGGCATGCTTATTCTGTAACAAGAAACTGGAAGGAAAAGGGGGTCACAGGTTCCAAGCAGGGCCAAAGCCCAGCAGAGCAAACTTCATTAGATTTCAAGGTCATCTCTGGATTGAGGCTTTGTCCTCTGAGCCTGCTGGAGGGGCAGCCCCACCCTTTCCAAGAGCTTGTGAGAGCAGCCATGCTCTCCCCAGTGCTGGAGCCCAGGTCACATTGAGTCTGAGGACAGCAGTGGCAATCTCACTCTGCCTGAGCACTGCTGTGTGTGCTCCAGTTTCTCCAAGCATTAGTGCCACCCCAATGCTGACTGGACCCATGCTCACCCACAGCCTCTTTAGCAAAGGATTTCCTAGCCATACCCTCATCAAGAGGCCCATTCTCTGGGAATGCACTCTCAATAGTTCATGGAGGACCCTGATAGAGTCACTTCTGGCCCTGGTCTCAGAGAACACTACCTGGATAGAATGAGAATTTTCCACATTATCAGTTGCTGGTTCCTATGAGTGTAAGAAATCAGTTCTCATTTTATCCCTTTCTGCTCTCATTTTACTGTAAGTTACAAGGAGAAACAAGTCTGTAGCTTCCACGCTTAGCTTGAAAATTTCCTCAGCTAAATATCCAGGTTCACTGCCTGTAAGTTCTGCCTTCCATTGAACATGAGAACACAATTTCAGTAAGTTATCTGCTATGTTATAACAAGAACCACATTCATCATTTCTTTCTAAGCTCTCAATGGAAGTATCTTTAACATCCATATTTCTACCGACAGACTCTGCAAAACAACTTGGTCTTCTTATCAAGCACCTCAGATTCTTCCAGCTTTACTCATTACTTAATTTCCAAGCCTGTTCCACATACTTAGATGTTTGTTAGAGCAGCGTTCCACTCTCAGTACTACAATCTGTACTCATCAAGATTCTCCAGAGAAACAGATCTGGCAGGAATAATTCATATACACATACATACCTACATATATATGTATGAATGTATGTCTATATATACATGCACATGTGTGTGATGTAAATAAAGGATTTATTATAGGAATTGGCACGTGTGCCTGTGGAGATTGTCAACAAGTTGCACTTCCATAGGACAGGCTGCAAGTTGGAAACTGCAATGAAGGTGAAGTGAAATTCTCCAGGCGAAGCTTGGCTGGCTGAAGCACAGATAAAGTCTTCTTTTTGACTTCTGAAATCCTTAGTTCTGGTTCTTAGACCTCCAACTGATTGATGAGGAGACTCCCCTTATGCTGAGGGCAGTCTTCTTTCTTGGTTGTGGATGTAATCAGCTATAAATGCAATCCACTGACAATATGTGTAAATCTCTCAGGAAATATCCACACAGTAACAATCAGGCCAGAGCTTGTTTGACCAAACAACTGGACATTGTAATGTAGCCATGTTGACACATGAACTTAACTGTCCCACAAGCTCATGAGAAATAAACATCTTATGTAGAAAATGACAGTGAGAAAACTAGCCAGTATTAAATGATCATGCTAGCAAAAGGAACAAAGAAATAGTACATGAAAATCTGAGCCTTCATAAGACCCTCATGTGGGTTTTCATGCAGGCCACACATGTGATGGTAAATCCTCAATAAAGTATGTTTAATTAAATGTTTTTAGGATTTGGATACTTTCAGGCAACTGAGAGAAAAATGTAACTTTCTTCTGTGGGAAAGTATTTTTATCTCAGGCCTCAAAGGATTGCTGAGAGACAGTGCCAAGGATTGTGTGCTCTAGTTAACAATGACAAAGCACACAGGAACAAGTAATAAGCAAGTGAAGACCTCAGAGGCCAGGATCCCAGGGACACAGAGGAGTGTGATCAATACTTGGTGGCTCTTTCCTTCTTAAAGAAGAGAAGCTTGTGACAACCTCATAGGACAGGGCCAAAGAAGACTAGATTGGGGATCACTCCAGGATTTCAGTAAAGAGCAGAAAGACCCTCCAATCTTTTGAAATTTGGTACTAGTTATCACTGTTGTAAGTTTATCTCTTTTACACTGAGCACTGGGGGGAAGAAGGAAGATAAATAAGATGTAGTTCCAATTTCAAAGAATTTAAAGTCCAGGAGGGGATTGGAGGGCCCTATAATATATCTAGGTTTTGGCTACCTTAGTAAAGCCTTTTGGGATTTCTGCCCAAGCCACAATTACCCTTTCTTTGAGAACTTACCTCCAGTCCAGTTAAGGTTGATCACCATCAGACATGTTTATACTCATAACCCTGTCACCACAGTTCACTAGGCCAGGAGTAATCACATAGCCCCTGGTGGGCCCATCATCATGTGTAAGCTCCAAATTTGGAATCATAACCACAACAAGTTAGTACCCGTGGTTGGCTGGAAATATAATTTGTAATTTCAGTGGTTGCAGGATGGTCAAATTCAGTCTTGTCATGAATATAAGCATCTGATCTAAAGAGCAAAAGAACAATGCCTAACATTGTTTTCCAGCAGTATTCATTCCTTATCAACATCCACATTTTCCTTTTGAACAAGACAAGAATTTTTTTTTGTATCTTCCTCTGGTCTCTCTCCATTCTCCCTCCACCAAACTTTGCCATTGAGACACATAATATAGTAGTTAATAGCACTACCAGGACCTTACTGCTTGGGAATAATCCCTCGATCCACAGCTGTTAGAATTATGATCTCAAATGAATTAACTCTCTATATCTCAGTTTTCTCATCTATACAGTGGAAATAATAATATTATCTACCTAAATGAATTAATATCTGTAGGTCAGCTAATGCCTGATAAATAATAAACATTTTAAAAAATAAATACATTATGGTATTTATGAATCAAAATTGTCTGGAATATTAAATGCAGATTTCCATGGCTAAACACTTTTGCTATTGCTAATTTTGAAAATGACCATTATTAAACCCTTTATTTATTCTTACATCCCATAGCACAACACTTTACCATAAATTAATTTCCTTTCTCAGTGGAGTACTTTGCCTCAGGTTTCTTTCAAAGAGTATCTGTATGGTAAATATATTTCATAGTTTAGTTTGAAATTTTTCATCTAATTGGATTTCAAAGTGTATTTAAAAACAGTAAATCTATATATTCTGCCATAACACACTGAATGTACTGGGGGAGATTATAAACTTCAATGTAACTATTATCCATGTGGTGCAGCAGTGCTCCAAAATGTATTCATCAAATGCAATGAATGTGCCATGCTGATGAAAAGGTTGTTGATGTGGGAGGAGTGGGGTAGAGTGGTGTGGGGTATATGGGAACCTCTTACATTTTTTAATGTAACATTTTTGTGATCTATGTATCTTCAAAGAATACAATTTAAAAATGATGGGGGTGGGGTGGTGGGGATTGGGGCTTATGGGAACCTCATGGTTTTTTTAGAGATTATTTATTTCTCTCCCCTTCTCCCCCCACCCAGGTTGTCTGTTCTCTGTATCTATTTGCTGCATCTTCTTCTTTGTCTGCTTCTGTTGTTGTCAGCAGCACTGGGAATCTGTGTTTCTTTTTTTGTTGTGTCATCCTGTTGTGTCAGCTCTCCATGTGGGCAGTGTCATTCTTAGGCAGGCTGAACTTTCTTTCACACTGGGTGGCTCTCCTTATGGGGCACACTCCTTGTGTGTGAGCTCCCCTATGTGGGGGACACCCCTGCATTGCATGGTACTCATGTGCATCAGCACTGTGCATGGGCCAGCTCCACACAGGTCAAGGAGGCCCAGGGTTTGAACAGCAGACCTCCCATGTGGTAGACGGATGCCCTAACCACTGGGCCAAGTCTGCTTCCCTTTTATGTTTTTTAATGTAACATTTTATGTGATCTATTAACTTTAAAAAAAGAAAATTAAAAAGTAAAAAGAGTAAAAATGACTAAATAGGATGTATTATAGGAGTTTAAGGAAATTCCACATCAAAAAGATATACTAATGTAACTCCCATATTGAGTGAATAAAAAGAAAGATTCCATGCAACCATCTCAATATAACCAGAAAAATTAATTTACCATTGTGCCAGATTGTCAGCTATCAGCTTTGCATTACAACCATCCTCTTCTATGGTCTCCTCTGCACTGGGAAATTCATTTTCCAGAAGATTCTTCTCTGTATAGTTTCAGGCTAAAGTTTGCCAATGAGAGGAACTTACACAATATTTGGAAAGTGAACTGGTTAGTGGAGAAGTCATCATTCCAGGGTGGCTGTGGCAGCCAGATGAAAAGGCTTCACAGATTTCTCCCCAAGTCCCTGCTTAGCTGCTGCAGACCAAGGCCTTGACCTTTCCCAGGGGCTTGACAAATGCAGCAATGTCCAGAAAAACTTGAATCAAGCTGAAGTCATCAATGACTGTTTCCTTGACTTTTTATTCTTTTTTAAGATTTATTTTATTTATTTTTCTACCCTTCCCCCCCACCCGTGCCCCAGTTGTCTGTTCTCTGTGTCCTTTCACTGTGTGTCCTTTTTGTCTGCTTCTGTTGTTGTCAGCAGTACCAGGAATCTGTGTTTCTTTTTGTTGTGTCATCTTGCTGTGCCAACTCTCTGGTGTGCAGCACCATTCCTGGGCAGGCTGAAATTCCTTTTATGCTGGGTGGCTCTCCTTATGGGGTGCACTCTTGCATGTGGGGCACCTCTATGTGGGGGCACCCCTGTATGGTATGGCACTCCTTGCATGCATCAGCACTGTACATGGGCCAGCTCCACTTGGGTCAAGGAGGCCCGGGGTTTGAACTGCACACCTCCCATGTGGTAGACAGATGCCCTAACCACTGGGCCAAGTCTGCTTCCCTTCCTTGACTTTCTAACTGTCACTCTTCCTGACCTTCACTCATCCGGCTCTTGTTATGTTCATGTATGACCTGTTTCCTTTATTAAACACCTGTATTCAATAATACTCAGAGTCATTCTGTTTTACTGACCAAACCAAGACTGAAAAAATATTCAAAAACTAGGAATTTAGGAAGAGATGAGAGTTGCTTTGTGTTGACAAAGGCTTTTAACATAAATCTATAAATACACTGTAACAAAAGAATAAGCTCTTGAACTGACTGCAGCCATCACTCATTCAAGTATCTAAGTCACTCCCCATAGAATAATTTTATTTCTTCCAGAATTCATATGGAAAATTGGACAAATAATTAATGAAAACTCTCTCTATAGAAAGCCTGGAGAAATAAATTAATTAGCCAGAACTTTTGTCCAAAATTTAGTTTCTTATTTCATTTTCATACCAGGAGAATCTTTACTATTTAGTCAAGTCAAGCTCTATCTGCTTGACTGCTTAAGAGTAATTGTTTGTGGAAAATTAATAAATTGGCATTCTGGTTTCAAATATTTATCAAGCTTGAGGTTTTGCTTAGGGTGAATTTGTTTTTTGGGCCTGATTAGCTCTGAATCCTGATTAAATCTAGATTGTGGTTAGGCAAAGAAATGATACAAAAATATAGAATACCAAACTTATGCCTATTTGCTTCAGTAACATTCTACATTTGAAGGGTTTGTAGAAGACTAAATGAGATAAATGAAAAGCACCTGGAATAGGGGCTGTGTTTATATAAATGACCACTGCTATTTTTGGGAGGGCTAGGGTATGAGGGAAGGTAAAATGGATGAACCTTGAGAATCTTATGTTGAGTGAAGCAACCCAGGCATTGAAGGACAAATACTACATGACCTCAATGATATGAAATAAGCAAACTGCCTCAGAGAGCTAGAGTCTGGAAAAGAGGCTTACAGGAAATCGGGGGGTGGAGGAAGGATGTGAGTTAATGTCTGCAGGGGTGGAATCTGTGATGAGCTGGCGGTAAGTATGAGCACAAAGAAGGGACAAAATGGGGGCAAGGGGTTGCCTTCGGATGGGGCTTTGTGGGTTTGAGGGGGGCTGGGGATGGGCAGAGGGGAAATAATGTCCAAAAATTGGGGGGAGGGAGGGGCAACATACGAACATGGGAGAGTGTCAGGTGTTCGTTGAGAACAAAATGTTGAGAAAATCGTATCAAAGTATAAGTAGGAGGGTTACCTGTTTAGAATGCTCAGGGGGTATGGTCTGATGCGGGACGGACTCTGGGGGAATAGCTGAAGGCTCATTTTGCCAGGGTGGGCCGTACCATTGGGAAGAGACCCAAGAAGTGAGAGTTGGGGTGGACCCACATCCTGGGGAGGACTAATGCCGTCAAATAGAGAGAACTGTATCTCTCATGAGAAAGGAAGGCTCCCAGGACATTAGGGCAGTTGAGAAAGTCAGGCCCTGAATACTGCTGCAAGTATCTCTGGACATGGCTTCTTGGGAAATGGAGATTGGCTGGCGTTGTGGGCCCCAAGGGGAGGGGAAAATGGATGTGGAATGGATGGAACCAAGGTAAATATGGGGGCAAGAGAGGAGTTTTGTGAGAGTACACGAGGATGAATACAAAACATGTAATATTACACCAAAAACATATAGGGGACGACAGACAATGTAAACCATAAGGCAAAACATAGGATAACTAAAAAATTTAGAAAACTGTACAACCTAAAGTATGGACAACATAGTAAGCACAGATGTCACCTTGTTTGAAAGCTATTGTCTTGGAATCTGTACATCAGTTTCAGGAAATATGATATGAATAAGTTAAAAGATTATCGCTCTGGAAGGGAAAAGGTTTTATGGTGGATCTGGGGAAGTACTGTATATTGTATATATGAATTTCAGTGATCTAAGACTCTTGTGAAGCTGACATTATGTTGGGATTCACTTTACAGGAAGTTTTGGATCACAGAGTGGTTCAACAATGGCAGCGGAGGAATACTGATATAGGATGTTATTGACAGGATATATATGGTTGACAGGGAGTTATACAGGGCATATGCCCAGGGTATATATTAATGTCTAGATATACTCATAGTGGAAACAATTAAAAACAACAGCTGGGGGGTACTGGGCCCCTGGCTGGGGGGTCACTGTCATAGACAATGGGGGAGCAGCGGCAGTCCCCCAGGGGCAACGGCAAGAACCAGGAAGGAAGGAGGGCCCAACAGTGGGCTCCTGATACTGATGGCTATGCTTTTGAGCCTATACACATGCAATAAGAATAAGGCCTAGAGTAGCACTGTGCCTGGGAGTTTCCTCCTGACAGCCTTCATGTTACTCAAATGTGGCCACTCTCACAGCCAAACTCAGCATATAGATGCAGGTGCATTCCCCCCAGCAAGGGACATGACACCTGGGGATGGGCCTCCCTGGCACCGAGGGATCACTACCAAATACCAGCTGAAGATGCAACTAGAAAATGACCTTGAATTAAAGGTTCAATACGGATCAGCAGAATATCCCTATCTACGTATAATAACATGACTTCAAAATGCTGTTTGACCTAATGTAAGGGGGAAATGGAAAGGAGAAATGAGATTATAAGGCTATGAGTCTCTAAAAAAGAGTCTGGAGGTTGTCAGAAGGAATGCCCTTATGCACAACTGAGCAGAGTCTGAGAGACAGATAAAGTAGATACAACCCCAGGTATTGGTTCTTTTGAGGGATAAAGAGACCCACGGGTTCTATGGTCATGACAGATGGGGTTCACTGCCATGGCAGATGGCCCTTCTTTGGAGCTGGTGTTTCTGTGTGATGGAATTGGACTCAGAGGGGATCTCTTTTCACAAGACTTGCATGCTACTTTATTGGAATTGTAGTTGGTGCTGGGGTTTAAGATATATTTAGGGGATTTGAAACTCTGGACTGATTGCAGTCACCCCTCGGGCTGAAGCGTGGTTTGCTGGCCTGGCAGGGGAGCGGCCGCGGTAGGCCAAGCTGCTGCACCCATAATAGGGTGGCTGGTCGGACTCACCGCCACCCCTGAAGGAAGCTCGGCATGGGCGCAGAGTGCCCTCGGGTCTCCCCTTCTCGGCAGCCATGCTTCCGCGGCCGCCCCTCCTCCCGGATGGCACCACACGATGCCTGTAGGGCAGCACCCTTCTTCTTCTTTCTCCCTGCGCAGGCGCAGGGCGGAAAATTCCAGTCTGCCCTTTTCCCTTCCCCCAACAGCAGCAACAGGCAGGCGTGGGCGGGAAACTCAAGTCTGCCCTCCACCCCAGCAACAGCAGCCACCAATCCCTAAATCCTGCCCCTTCCCCCAGCAACAGCGACAGCCAATCCCTAACCACCACCCCTCCCCCATCCAGTACCGCCCACTGACCTTTCTCCGGCAACCAATCAGAACAGGGCGTGGCTTCGACCAATCAGCCTTCCCCAGCCCCTATAAAACTGTTGCCTCTCCCTCAATAAAGTTGGACTTGTGTGTTTACCTTGTCTCCGCGGTAGTTCTTCTGCCGTGTGCCCTCCAGTCCTGAGAGCCCCCGACAAGGGCCTGGCCTCCCTTGTCCCCAGTTCATTGCCTGCTTCTCTGGGCGACCCCTTCGTCACCTGCTTCTCCGGGCGACCCCTTCATCGCCGGCTTCGCCGGGCGACCCCGTCAGCCGAACCGCGCAACCCCTTGTGAGACCGATCCCTCGTCTGCTGCCGGACCGACCCCTCGTCCCAGGTGGGACCAACTCCTTGTCCCAAGCGGGACCGACCCCTCGTCCAGAGCTGGACCGACCCCTCGTCCGCAGCCAGACCCCACCTCTACCAACCGAGCAATCCGCCGCAGCTGGCGCCCAACGTGGGGCAAGGCAACCCCACCACAGCCTCACTCCATAACCTGGCGGCCCCCCCCCCTCCTCTCTTCTCACCTTGGGACTTCTCTCATGCAATATTGCTGCTACCTGAGCCTTGGCTACCTCATATGATCCACGGAGGTCTGGGAGAATCACTGGATGGCTTTCTCCTTCCATGTCGGGGGCTTATACCGACCCGCTATGATTAAGAGGAGCCTTGGATTTCTCGGGAGCACGCGCTTGCACATCTGAAGTAATCCTACCACAGCCCTATGCCCTCCTCTCTTCTCACTTTGGGACTTCTCTCGTGCAACATTGCTGCTACCTGAGCCTTGGCTACCTCATACGATCCACGGCGGTCTGGGAGAATCACTGGATGGCTTTCTCCTTCCATGTCGGGGGCTTATACCGACCCGCTATGATTAAGAGGAGCCTTGGATTTCTCGGGAGCACGCGCTTGCACGTCTGAAGCAACCCTACCACAGCCCTATGCCCTCCTCTCTTCTCACCCCTATCTTTTCGCTCTGCATTGCTGCTCCTGAACCTTGGTGACCTCATATGATCCACGGTGGTCTGGGAGACTCGCTGGATGGCTTTCTCCTTCCATGTCGGGGGCTTATACCGACCCGCTATGATTAAGAGGCGCCAATAAAACTCTCAGGAGCGTGTGCCTGAGCACCTCCACCCCTGCCTTCACCTCTGCCTCCTCCCCTCTGCACTTGCTCCCCTTTGCCTTGCTCCACTGCTCATCGTTCCGCCCTCCCCTCGTCAGGGCCTTCTTTTGGCCCGCGACCACCGTCGGAGTCCCATCGGCTCTGACCCCTCGTCTCACCGCGCACCTCGGCTCCCATCGCCGCGCTCTCAAGGTAAGGGCCCCTTTTCTTATCAGCTCCAAAAGGCCATTAGCAATGGGTAACATCCTATCTGCTAAGCAAGCCCCACAAGTTTGGGCCCTCACCGGTCTCCTAGACACTCACCGGTGTAAGATCTCTTTGAAACAGCTCCAAGTATATTGGGACCTTCTTCTCCCCTTTAATCCATGGCTTACCACGTGTCAGCTTTGGGACCCGGACACCTATACTCGCCTTATAGATAGGGTCACTTCTGCTGTGGAGCAGGAAGGTAAAAGATTCCCTCCTGGCTTATTACAGGCAACATAAAGTCCAGAAAAAATCTTGAAGGGTATAATCTATGATATGCTATATAAAAAAGGATTTAAAAGCAGCTATACCAAGAAAGTAAAAGTTATAAGTCAACTGTAAATAAATTATATATTTCTGTTAATGTGTTGTAATTGTTCTGTGTTTGTCTGTCTGTTCGTTCAATGTCAACATATATTGTGATACCTCCGGATGGTAAATATAAATTACTAGAAATCTTTAAAAGAGCTCTATTCAAATGGCCAAAAATTAAATAAGCGCTTATATTAATACTTAAGTTTATTATATTAATACATAAGTTTAAATGTTAATAAGATATCTACAATTTTAAAAAAAATTGTAAGTCTTAACAAAATTAACTGTACATCTTCATAAAAAGTTGTTCTTGCCTAGATTAAAATGAATAATTTATTTTTCTTCACAGGATAATATAAAGAATGTAAAACTTATATGAATATTAAAAAAGGTTAAAAGTTTGTAAAAATGCTAACTGAAATGTAATAAGTTTTGCAAAAAGGCGTATTTTGTCCTAAAGTAGGATGGCTAATTTTTCATAAACTCTTGAAACTTAATTTGCATGCGGCAAGTGTAAAAGGTATTGTGATAACTTTACGTAAGGGAATGTGTTCTGTAAAGATAAAATTTATCTTCAATAGTCTATATGGTTATAAATAATAATAAAAGGTTTAATAAAGCATTGTTTACATTAAGGTATTAAATAGCTAATTCCAAAAGGTCATTCTTAAATATATATAAAATATAAACTGAATTGATGATAATAATAATAAAAGGTAATTTTATAACAGGAGAGATTAACAGCAACCAAGCTCCCCTGCCAACTTGCTTTTAGGAAACGGTTTCTAATATTGCATGCTACTAAGTATTTAGAGAAAAGTTATTCTTAAGGAAACAGAAGATGATTTTGTCTTTGCAGCCATTGTCTATTTAGCAACACCCCTCGCTATCGGCCTAGCCACTGTTGCGCCAGACAATTGGAACCTTAAACAAAGACTCCTCCTCACTGTCATCTTCCTATCTATCGTTACTATATTTACTGCCCTCATTCTCCTTCATTTATAAAGCAGTCTCCTACAAACCACAAAGCTTCTGTCTTAAACATACCATTCTCAACCCTATCCTCTAAATGATCTTCTCACTTCCCCCACAGCCTTTAATACTTTATTTCTTCCTCATAACCTTTGCTTTCTTGATAATATTTTCCACCATCTGTCTAGCCGCTACCGCCCCAGAAGATTGGAACCTCGGCCAACGAATTCTACTCTCCATCGCCTTTCTGTTTATTATCCTCTTTTATGCTTTACTCCTTATCTTCCTCCCATAATGACTTCACCAAGCCTCCTCTTGTCCAAAACCGTCACCCTTCTTTTCCTCACACTCCCCATTGCACTCACCAACCCCAGCCATCAGCCTTTTAATTGGACAGTAAGCCTCTGGCAGGAAGAAGTAATCCTCTCCTACAATGTCTTCGCTGCCAAGGAGAGATCAACTACCTGCAACGCGCTGTCATCCTGGACTTTTAACAAGCAGATGGACCTTATAGCCACCGAGATCAACGAGAATTGGACATTGGCCACCCTTGCTTGCAACGGCAAGATACCACCCCCCAAATTGTACATTTGTATCCCTGTCATACTCACCTCCCTCTTCAGCCCCGCTTCCCTCATTGCTTACTGCCTCTTGGGCCTTGGCTACTTGCTACTGCTGCCATCCTGGCCCTTATTTGAAAAGAAGGGGGAAATGCGGTCACCCCTCGGGCTGAAGCGTGGTTTGCTGGCCTGGCAGGGGAGCGGCCGCGGTAGGCCAAGCCGCTGCCCCCATAATAGGGTGGCTGGTCGGACTCACCGCCACCCCTGAAGGAAGCTCGGCAGGGGCGCAGAGTGCCCTCGGGTCTCCCCTTCTCGGCAGCCATGCTTCCGCGGCCGCCCCTCCTCCCAGATGGCGCCACACGATGCCTGTAGGGTGGCACCCTTCTTCTTCTTTCTCCCTGCGCAGGCGCAGGGTGGAAAATTCCAGTCTGCCCTTTTCCCCTCCCCCCGACAGCAGCAACAGCCAGGCGTGGGCGGAAAAATCCAGTCTGCCCTTTTCCCTCCCCCCGACAGCAGCAACAGCCAGGCTTGGGCGGGTAACTCAAGTCTGCCCTCCACCCCAGCAACAGCAGCCACCAATCCCTAAACCCTGCCCCTTCCCCCAGCAACAGCGACAGCCAATCCCTAACCACCACCCCTCCCCCATCCAGTACCGCCCACTGACCTTTCTCCGGCAACCAATCAGAACAGGGCATGGCTTCGACCAATCAGCCTTCCCCAGCCCCTATAAAACTGTTGCCTCTCCCTCAATAAAGTTGGACTTGCGTGTTTACCTTGTCTCCGCGGTAGTTCTTCTGCCGTGCGCCCTCCAGTCCTGAGAGCCCCCGACAAGGGCCTGGCCTCCCTTGTCCCCAGTTCGTCACCTGCTTCTCCAGGCGACCCCTTCATCGCCTGCTTCTCCGGGCGACCCCTTCGTCGCCGGCTTCGCCGGGCGACCCCTTCATCGCCAGCTTCGCCGGGCAACCCCGTCAGCCGAACCGCGCAACCCCTTGTGAGACCGATCCCTCGTCTGCTGCCGGACCGACCCCTCATCCCAGGTGGGACCAACCCCTTGTCCCAAGCGGGACCGACCCCTCGTCCAGAGCTGGACCGACCCCTCATCCGCAGCCAGACCCCACCTCTACCAACCGAGCAAGCCGCCGCAACTGATAATATGACACCCAGGCCCAGAGCCTCAACAGACTTCAGCTCCTACACTTTGATTTATTGGACTTACCCCACTCAGCTAACATCAAGTTGAAGAAGGTCAACCACCACACTATGGAGCCTAGAGTGCCTACAACTGAAAGCAGGAAGAGTGCATCCAGTATCCATGTGGAATCTAAGCCCCCACTTGACATGGATGTGCAATGGACACAACTAATCCAATGCCCACAGAGAAAATGTGGAATGGGTGTGGGAAGGGTAGCCATGGTGGCTGCTGGGTTTGGGGAATGGGAGGAAGAGATGAGATGTGGAGGCGGTTTCAGGACGTGGAGTTGTCCTGGGTGGTGCTTCACGGACAAGTACGGGACATTGTAGATCCCCCCAGGGCCCACTGGATGGAACGTGGGAGAGTGTGGGCTATGATGTGGACCACTGACTATGGGGTGCAGTGATGCTCAGAGATGTACTTACCAGGTGCAATGGATGTGTCACGATGATGGGAGAGAGTGTTGCTGTGGGAGGAGTGGGGGGTGGGGGCGGTGGGGTTGAATAGGACCTCATATTTTTTTAATGTAATTTTTAAAAATAAATAAATAATTTAAAAAAATTGAAACAGCTATCAGTACACTCGGCAGATATTGTTCTACAGTGATACCAAAGCTTAAGAAGTCAGTAGGATCTCCAGATCTTTCTTTTTCATTTCTCTATTATTTCATTCATTCTTGCCCTCATTTATTCATTCATCAATGAATGTTTATAAAGAGAAAGATGATAGCAGTGTTAGGCATTAAAGATGAAAAGCTGAACGGGACACAGTAGTTCATTTCCTATCCCTAGGATTTCATGTAGCTGCTTCCATATCATGCTTTATTTTCTTTTTTTCTTTTTAATTAAAGAAGTTGTAGGTTTACAGGTAGACCATGCAGAAAATGCAGTGTTCCCTTATATCTGCCTCTATTTTTAACATTTTGCATTAGTGTGGTACCTCTGTTACCAATGATGGAAGAATATTATAATTGTACTATTCATACCATCTATGTAAGTGGATTGGGAAATAGAAAATCCAGGTTTCTCCTTTACTGTTAGAGAGTATCTTGCACTGTATTTTAACATTAGTGATTGAAAACAGCAGTTACATATAACCTCATCTTCCTAATATTTTATTGGGAAAGAATATTGTAAAAAGATTTTGGTTTTGTAATACATACTATTAATATTTAACCCCTCTAAGTGGAGTTTGGAAAAATTCTCTAGTCTTACTTGTAGCCATTTTATAAGACCCTAGATCACACTTATTTGGGTGCAAGCTTTACTTTTATCTCTTTCCCTATAAGTTCCTTTACCTTCTACTGTTTCAATCATGCATTTCTTTGCTTTTGAAATTCATATATTTCTATAAGCCACATCAAATTCTTATGGAAGAAGGCTTATTACAAACAATAAAATTGTCTATTGTGTCTCTTGATGAAGGTAAATGTAGCCATTATTAGAGACCTGAATATTTTGCCTGTTTTCAAGAATCGCATTGGATTATTTCTTTTTTTGAGATTTATTTATTTATTTCTCCCCCCTCCCTCCATTGTCTGCTCTCTGTGTCCATTCATTGTGTGTTCTTCTTTGTCTGCTTGTGTTCTCATTTAGGCAGCTGTGGAAACCAGTCCTGGCACATTTGGAGTGGGAGAGAGGCAATCATTCTCTTGTACCATTTCAGCTCCCTGGTCTGCTAAGTCTCTTATTGTCTCTCCTCTGTGTCTCTCTCTCTCTTTTTTAAAGATATTTATTATTTATTTATTTATTTATTTATTTCCCCTTCCCCCTGTCCCACCCTGGTTGTCTGTTCCCTGTGTCTATTTGCTGTTGTCTCCTTCTTTGTCCGCTTCTGTTGTTGTCAGTGGCATGGGAATCTGTGTTTCTTTTTGTTGCATCATCTTGTGTCAGCTCTCCATTTGGGCGGCACCATTCTTAGACAAGTTGCACTTTCTTTCACACTGGGCAGCTCTCCTTATGGCGCACACTCCTTGCACGTGGGGTTCCCCTACATGGGGACACCCCTGCATGGCAGGGCACTCCTTGTGTGCATCAGCACTGTGCATGGGCCAGTTCCACACAGGTCAAGGAGACCCAGGGTTTGAACCATGGACCTCCCATGTGGTAGATGGATGCCCTAACCTCTGGGCCAAGTCTGCCGCCCCCTGTGTCTCTTTTTGTTGCATCATCTTGCTGCATCAGCTCTCCATGTTGACCAGCACTCCTGTGTGGGGCAACACTCCTGCACAGGGTGGCACTCTGCATGGGCTGGCACTCTGTGTGGGCCAGCTTGCCTTCACCAGGAGGCCCTGGGTAATGAACTGTGGACCTCTTATATGGTAGATGGGAGCCCATTTACTTGAGCCACATCTGCTTCCGAATGGATTATTTCTTTTTATCTCAAATACAATTCCATAATTAAAGTGAACTATGAGAACTTAAGAATTAAGTGTGTATGACACAGTCTACATCAAATATTCTGAGAACAGAAGGTAGTATTGTTAGTTTTTCTCAATGACTCATTTAATAAAATGTATTTAATGAATGCCTGACATTTTCAGGTATGAATGATGCAAATAGTGATCAATAAATGAACATAAAAATAAAAATTATTTTCATAAGTGAGTAGGCAATGCAGTTTTTTGCAAGTCACCCTTTGTACAAAGTATGTTTCCTGACCTCAAGGAATTTGGGGATAAAAAGGTATTATCTTTTCCTCAATAAATTTTGAAAGATCTTATAAGAATTTTGTAATAATTTACTCCAGATCACATAAGATTCCTTTAAAATGATCTAGCATGACATTAAATTGCTGTGGACTTCTTAGTCACAACTGAAATGCTGTAGTCTAAATTGAACGAAATAGACATTTTTTCTGTTGATTCTCTCAAATGTTTTTATTAGAAAAATTGTTTTTACAGAAAAATCATGCATAATACACAGAGATCCCATAAAGTACATTATTTTATTTTTAGCTTGCCAAAGTCAGCAGTTTATTGAAAAGTACATTATAATCAAATCAGATTTATCATAAGAAGGAAACCCTGTCTCCATATCAATTATATGAGTTCTTCCATTGCTAGAATCACATTAAGTCTATAGTAGAATACCAGCCATTCTACTCTAAGTCCTTCATTCATTCCCAAATCCTGAGGATTCTGGGATGCTGATGCCCACTCCACCTCAAATTGAGAGGTGGCTTAGATCCCATGGGGTAGATGAATGGGACTGTTTTGCTTGTAGTGGCAGACACCCTTTGTTCCTTGGGATGGTCATTGTCCATCATCATCTCCTTGTTTTTTGGGTAAGTCCAATGAACAGGAGAGTAGGTGTTGCAACTCTGTTGAGATTTATTGTATTTTATTTTATTATCTCTTTTAAAAAATACCTAAATCACACAAAATGTTACAATAAAAAATATGAGGTTCCCATATACCCCATTCCCCACATCACACTCCTCCCACATTGACAACTTCTTTCATTAGTATGGTACAGTCATTGCATTTGATGAGTACTTTTTGGAGCATTGCTATACAGCATGGATTATACTTTATGTTGTAATTTACACTCTGTAGTTTACATTCAGTGTCTTATGGCAAGATATATAATGCCCTGTACCTGTCCCTGCAATATCATTCAGGACAACACCAAGTCCCCCAAAGGCCCAATATCACACTTCTTTTTCCTTCTCCCTGCCTTCAGGAACTCTCATGGCCACTGTCTCCACACCAATGATATAATTTCTTCCATTACTAGAGTCACAATAATTCTATAGTAGAATACCAGTAAGTTCACTCTAATCCACATTTCATTCCTCCATCCTGAGGACCCTGGGTTGGTGATGTCCACTTCACCTCTAAATTGAGAAGGGGCTTAGATCCCACATGGCTGATGGATGGAATTCTCCTGCTTGCAGCTATAGACTCTCTCAGTTCCCTGGTTTGGTGGTTGACCATCATCACCTCCCTGTTATCTGCCCTGGGTATGTCTAATGACCTGGAGAGTAGGTGTTGCAATTCTGCTAAGACTCAGGGCCCAGCTGGCACATGGACAGTCCAGAGATTCAAGTCTCCTGAGCATACACCAACCCCAGCACCAACCACAGGTTCAGTAAAAGTGACAGAATAGGCATGTGTAGAGAAGTCATATCTGAGTCCATCTCCATCACACTCAGGAGCACAAATTCCAAAGTAGGGCCCTCTGGCAAGGTACCAAACTCCAGAGCCATCTGCCATGACTATAGGACCTGGGTGTCTCTGTAGCCATCAGGAGCACTGGTATCTGGGGTTGTATCTACTTTGACTGTCTCCAAGATCCTGCTGAGATGTGTATAAACATGACCCCTCTGATGGCCTCCCGACTCATTTTGAAGACAGCCATATAAACTCACTTGTCTTTACCATTTTCATTTTTATTCCAGGTATTTTTCTAGTTACATCACCAGTTGATTGATTCTTGGTAGTAATTGCTTGGCACCAGGGAGGCTCATTCCCAGGGGTCATGTCCCACACTGGGAGGAAGGTAATGCATTTATATGCTGTTTGGCTTAGAGAATGGCCATATTTGAGCAACATGGAGGCTGAGAGCCTCTTAGGCACACAGCAACACTAGACCAAATCAAAATTTCTAGTGCAAGAGGTTTATAAGCATATCCATCAGTATCAAGGGCCCATCATTGGACCATCATTTTTCACTGGTCTTTGCCCTTGCACTTGGGGATTGTTGCTTTTCCAACTTGGGAATGAGGCAGAGCTACCCAGGATGGGAACCCAGCATTCACTCAATTGTCATGTGAACCTCTACCCACTGTGTCAATACCCAAGGAATATCCAAACACATCTATAAACCCTATATGCATGCCCAGATTAACTCCCTCCCATGTATCAAGCATCAATGACACCCCACACCAATGCTCCTCCCTTACCATACATGAACCCCTCTGTGATACAAAACTTGCTCAAAATGAAGCCTAACATATCGCCAAACTCAATTAATAGGAAAATGAGATAGTAATGATAGGTTTAAGCATTAGAAATAAAATACATAATAATTTAGAAAACTAAAAGTAAAAAATTGAGATATTAGATAAATTAAAAATATTATAGGAAATTTTTTGACATTTTGATACTATGAAAAGATGAGTACCCACATACTCCCTAGATGCTTGCCCCAGGTGCACCCTCTGCTGAATGCCCCTCATCCAACACCCGAAACCAGTAATATTTCCTTATTACAGTGTCAAAAGATTTTTCTCAACATTATAGTTTCACCCACATACCCACCAATCCCCCATGTTCACCTGCTCCTTCCTCTAAACTTCCCCCCACTTCCAAGGACCATCTGACCAATCCTCCCAACCCTAGCCCCTGTCAAGCCTGCACTGCCCAACCCAATAGTATCCCTATACCCCCATCATATCCCTTCACTGCACGATTACTTACCTTTACCTTATATTAGATGTTGCCCATGTAGACATTGGCTTACAACCTTCCTCTCCACTCTGTTTTCTCTAAGCCTATATTCCAGGCTCTAGCTCTCTGAGACAGCTTGATTTACTTAATTCATATCAGAGAGGTCTTGTAGCATTTGTCCTTCAATGCCTGGCTTGTTTTGCTCAACATAAGGTTCTCAAGATTCATCCATGTTATCCCATGTATTTATACTGTATTACTTCTTACAGCTGAATAGTATTCCATTTATGAAATATACCTTTTGTTTGCTCATTCATCTGTTGATGGTCATATGGGTTTATTCCAGCTTTTGTCAATGGTGAATAATGCTGCTTTGAACATTGGTGTTCATATATTGGTTCATGACCTGGTTTTCAGTTCTTCTGGGTATATATCCAGCAGAGGAATTGCTGGATCATATTACAGATCTATAGTTAGCTTTTTGAGAAACCACCAAAATGTCCTCCACAATGGCTGGATCATTCTACATTTCCACCAGCCAGGAATGAGGGCTCCCGTTCCTTCGCATCCTCTCCAAAACTTGTAGTCCTGTTTTTTTAATGGTCGCCAGTCTAATGGGTGTAAGATGGTATATATCTCTTTGTAATTTTGATTTGTATTTCCCTAATAGCCAATGATTTTGAGCATCTTTTCATGAGCTTTCTAGCCATTGTATTTCTTCTTTGGAGAGGTGTCTGTTTAAATCTCTTGCCCATATTTTAAATGGGTTGTTTGCCTTTTTATTAAAGATATAGGATTTCTTTATATATGCTGGATATTAGGCTCCTATCAGATATCTTGTAATCAATATTTTCTCCCATTGAGTAGGTTCTCTTTTCACTTTCTTGACAAACTCCTTTGAGGGGTAAAAGGCTTTAATTTTGAGGAGGTCCCAATTATCTATTTTTTTCTTTCAGTGCTAGTGCTTTGGGTGTGAAGTTCATGAAGCCACTTCCTATTACAATGTTCTGTAGATTTTTCCTTACATTGTCTTCCAAGGTCTTTATGATCTTGGCTCTTATATTTAGATCTTAGATCTATCTTGAGTTTATTTTTGTATAAGGTGTGAGGTGGTGTTCCCTTCCCATTCTTTTGCTTATGGATAACCACTTCTCCAAGCACCATTTGTTGAAGAGGCCATTCTCTCCCAGTTGAGTGGGCTTGGTGACCTTGTTGAATATCAGATGAGTGTATATGTGAGGATCTATATCAGAACTCTCAATTTGGTTCCATTGGTCAGTATGTCTCTCCTTGTGACAATAGTATACACTGTAGCTTTGTAGTATGTTTTAAGGTCAAGTAGTGTGATTTCTCTGATTTCATATTTCTTTTCCAACATGTCTTTGGCTATTTCGGGCCTCTTTCCATCCCAACTAAATTTCACAGTTTTTCCAGTTCAGTAAAAAATCTGTGTAGTTTTCTGAGTATAAGTTATTTACATCCTTAGCTAAATTTATTCCTAGGTATTTGATTTTTTAATTTACTATTGTAAATGGTATTTTTTATTTCCTCCTCATATTGCTCATTATTGGTGTTCATAATGCTACTGATTTTTGCACATTGCACATTGATCTTACAACCTGCAATCTTAGTGAACTCATTTATAAGTTTTACAAGCTTTGTTGTAGATTTTTAGCACCTTCTATGTATAGGATCATGCCATCTGGAAATAGTGAAATTTTGACTTCTTCCTTTCCAATTTGGATGCATTTTATATTTTTTCTTGCCTCAGTGCTTGAGCAAGTACTTCTAATACATTGTTAAAAAGGAGGCTTGATAGTGGACATCCTTGTTTTTTCCCCAAACTTAGAGGGAAAGCTGTTAGGATTTCACCATTGTATATCATATTAGCTGTCGATATTTTACATATACACTTTAACACGTTCAGAAAGTTTTCTTCTATTCCTATCTTTTGCAGTGTTTAGTCAGGAAAGGGTGCTGCATTTTGTCAAATGCTTTTTATGCATCTATAGATATGATCATGTGATATTTTTCTTTAATTTGTTTATGTCATATGTTAAATTGAATTTTTTATGTGGAACCATCCTTGAATACTTGGGATAAAACCCACCTGGTCATGGTGTATAACCCATTTGATGTGTTGTTGAATATGATTAGCAAATATTTTGTTAAGGGTTTTAGCATCTAGGTTTATTAGAGACATCAGTGTCTCTCTAATAGTAGTCTCTAATGTGGCATCTTTGTTTGGCTTTGGTATTAGGGTAATGTTAACATCATAGAATGAGTTAGGTAATATTCCTTATTCTTCAATTATTTGAAAACAGTATAAGCAAGTTTAGTATTAGATCTTTCTGTAATGTTTGGTAGAATTCATGTGTGAAGCCATCAGGTCCTGGGCTCTTCTAGGTGGGAAGTTTCTAACAAATGATTCTCTTTACGTACAATTGGTCTGTTGAGATAATCAGTTTTCCCTTTTCTTAATGCAGGCTGCTTATGTGTTTCTAGGAATTTGTCCATTTCCTCTAATTTATCCTACTTGTTTGCACATAGTTTTTCAAAGTACTGTTTTATGATTCTTTTTATTTCTTTGGGATCTATGGTTATGTCTCCTCATTTCTTATTTTGTTATTTGCATCTTCTCTTTTTTTCTTTGTTAGTCTAGCTAAGGGTTTGTCAACTTTATTGATCTTCTCAAAGAATCAGCTCTTGATTTATTTTTTCTAGGGCTTTCTTATTTTCTGTCTCATTTATTTCTGCTCTGATCTTGTTATTTCTTTCTTTCTACTTATTTGGCATTAGTTTGTTGTTTTTCTACTAATTCCTCCAAGTATGCAGTTAGGTCTTTGATTTTAGCTCTTTCTTCTTTTTTATGTATTAATTTATTGCTATGAATTTCCCCTTAATACAGCTTTTGCTGCAGCCATAAATTTTGATACGTTGCTTTGTCCTTTTCACTGGTTTCAATGTATTTACTGATTTCTTTTGGGAGTTGCTCCTTGACTTACTGTTTGTGTAAGGGTGTGTTGCTTAACTTCCATATCTTTGTGCCTAATCTGGTTTTCTGGCCCTTGTAGATTTTCAGTTTCATTCCATTGCAGTCAGAGAAATGAATTTGTATTATTTCAATATTTTGAACTCTCCATCATTTTTGAATGCCAAGATTGCTGGGTAGACAATTTTTGGCTGGAAGTCTTTTCTTTTAGTGCCTTGACTATGTCATACCACTGCCTTCTTGCCTCCATGGTTTCAGATGAGAAATCAGCACTTAATTTTAGTGAGCATCAGTTCTATGTGATGGTTTTCTTTTCTCTTGTTACCTTCAGTATTTTCTCTTTGTTTTGAGCATTGGAAAGTTTATCAAGTATATGTCTTAGAGTAGGCCTGTTGGGATTTATACTGTTTGGGCTGCACTGTGCTTCTCAGATATGTACATCTATCTCCCTCAACAGGATTGAGAAGTTTTCAGCCACTACTTTCCTCAACACCCCTTCTGTTCCCCTTCCCTTCTCTTCTCCTCCTGGGATGCCTGTAATACATATATTTGTATGTTTTGTTTTGTCATTCAAATCCTAAAGTGCCTGCTGGATTTCTTCTGTCTTTTTATTATCTGTTCCACTGTTTGATTTCAAATGTGCTGTCTTCTGCATCACTAATTCTTTCCTCTGCCTTTTCAAATCTGCTGTTATTCTCTGAGAGTGTATTTTTTATTTCTTGGACTGTGCCATTCCTCACCATCATATTTGTTATCTTTTTATGTATGTTTATAATTTCTTCAGTATGCTCTCTCGGTGTTTTCTTAATATCCTTAATCTCTTCCTTCACTTCATTAAGTTGGCCCATGCTATTTTTTTACAACTTTGATTAGTTTTTCAATGTTCTGCTTCTCTTCCTGGTTTTCAGTTTGTTCATTGGGCAGCCATGTCTTCCTTTTTCTTGGTATGGTTGATAATTTTTTGTTGCTGTCTGCTCATCTTTTTATCTTGATGGGTTTGTTCAATTGATTAGCTTCTCCCTCTAGTCTCAGGTTTTATTTAGTTGCTGTTTTTGTGTGAGTGTTATGGTTCTTCTTTGACACTGTGCTCTTATTTCCTTATTGTTATCTAAGTTTCCTAGAAAGAAAAACATTAGTGCCAACCAAAGAAAAAGAGGTAAGAAAAGAAAAAAGATATTAACTATATTGATAGAAAAAGTTAGAAAAGGAACTGTGTAAGGCCTAGGAAAATGAATATTTGACCCATATAAGCAGTGTAAAGTTATAGGAATAAAAAAGTGGAGTTCCTACAATGAAGTGGGAAACCAAATATGGAGAAGTATATAGAATGACCTAATTTTTTTGTCTTTATTTATTTCTCTAATGTTACACTAAAAAAATATGAGGTCCCCCTATACCCATCACCCCCCTCATCCCACACCTCCCCCATAAGAACATCGTCCTCCATCATCATGAGACATTCATTGCATTTGGTGAATACATCTCTGAGCCTCACTGCACCTCATGGTCAATGGTCCACACCATAGCTCACACTCTCCCACAGTCCATCCAGTCGGCTATGAGAGGACATACAATGTTCAGTAACAGTCCCTGCAGTACCACCTAGGACAACTCCAACCCCCAAAAATGCCCCCACATCACATCTCTTCCTCCCATTCCCTACCCCCAGCAGCCACCATGGCCACTTTCTCCACACCAATGCCACATTTTCTTCAATTACTAATCACAATAGTTCATGAATAGAATATAAGTACATCCACTCTAATCCATATTCTATTCCTCCATCCTGTGGACCTTAGAATGGTTGTGTCCACTCCACATCTATGTCAAGAGGGGGATTAGATTCCACATGGATGCTGGATGCAATTCTTGTGCTTTCAGTTGTAGGCATTCTTGGCTCCATGGTGTGGTGGTTGACCTTCTTCACCTCCATGTTAGCTGATAAGCCAGAGTGTAGGAGTTGCTAGTCTGTTGGGGCTCAGGGCCTGGCTATCACATGGTCAGTCCAGAGATTCAGGTCCCCTAGGTGTACATTGAACCCCAGCAACAACTACAGATCCATTCAAAGTAACAGGAGAGGCTTTGGACAAAGGTCACATTTGAGTCCAGCTCCATCACACAGAAACACAAACTCCAAAGTAGGGCCAACTGACATGGCACTGAACTACATCTGCCATGACCATAGAACCTGTGGGTCTCTGTAGCCCTCAGAAGAACTAATACCTGGGGTTGTATCTGCTTTATCTGTCTCTGGGACTCTGCTGAGGTGTGCATAAGGGCAACCCCTATGATAACCTGGCTCTTTTTGGAGACTCATAGCTATATAAACTCATTTGTCCTTTCCATTTCCCCCTTTTATGCAGGTCAAAAAGCATTTTTAACTCTGGGTATTATATGTAGACTGAGATATTCTGCTGGTCTGAGTTGACCCTTTTATTCAAGGTCATTTTCTAGTTACATCATCAGCTGGTACTTGGTAGTAATCCCTCAGCACCAGGGAGGCTCTTACCCGGGAGTCATGTCCCATGCTGATGGGAAGGCAACACATTTACATGCTGAATTTGACTTCAAGACTGGCCACATTTGAACAACATGGAGGCTCTCAGACGGTAACTCTTAGGCACCCTGCAGTTCTAGGCCTTGTTCTTATTTCAGGTGCACAGGCTTACAAGCATAGTCATTAGTATCAAGGGCTCATTGTTGGACCTTCCTTCTTTTTTGGTCACTATGAAATATCCAAACATTTTTATGTACCCTGGATATATGCCCTGGAGAACTCCCTGCAAACCATGTGTACCCTGTCAGTAACATCCCACACCAGTATTCCTCCCCTGCCATTGTTGAACCTTTCTGTGATCCAAAACTTCTTCAAAAATGAAACCCAATATATTGCCAGCTTCCATTAATAGTAAAATGGAATATAGGGATCAGTTTAAAGGTTAGATATAGAATACATATTAATTTAGAAAAGTTAAGGTAAAAATAAATTGGGGTATCAAAAAATTTAAAAATTCTAAAACTTTGTTTTTGGTGTTTTGCCTTCCATCACTGCAGTAAGTGTTGCCCTGTATGCAAATTGGCAAGGCAATTTCTTCCATCTTTTCCTCAGTGTCTACATCCTTTCTTTTATCTTTTCTTTTTTTCCTAATTATTAAGCTTACCTTCACAAAAGTTTTAGATCACAGTAATTGATATATACAATATACAGTACTCCCACATATCCAACATAAAAACCTTTTTCCTTCCACAGCAATAATCTTTTTACATAGTCATCCTATATTTACTGAAACTGATGTACAGATATTGAGACAATAGCTTTCAAACAAGGTAACATTAGGGTTTACATTGTTGTTTATATTTTAGACTATACAATTTTCTAAAATTTAGTTATCTTATGTTTTACACTATGATTTACATTTTAGCCTATCAGCCCCTATATATTTTTGGTGTAATTTAACATGTCTTACATCCATCCATGCATAATATTGTGGGACACTTCTATTGTCCACATGGTTACATTGATTCCATCTATTCGATACCTCTTTCCCCTTCCCTCAGGGCCCACAGTGACAGTCAATCTTCATTGCTTGAAGGGCCATGTTCAAAGATACTTGCAACAGTGTTGAGGGCTTGACATGCTAGACTGCCCTAATGCATTGGGAGCCATCATTTCTCTTGAGAAATACAATTCCCTCTATTTGAGAACATCAGTCCTCCCCAGGATGTAGGTCTCTATCCAATGATATAACCCACTATGGCAAAATGAGCACTCACACACTCCCTAGAAGCCTGTCCTGCATCAGATTATCCCCTTGAAGTATCTTAAACAGGTAACCTTTCTTATTATATTTTTGAAAAAGTTTTCTCAGCATTATACTCTCAACCAAATACCTGACAATCTCCTATGTTCATATGTTCTCCCACACTCCCCCCAATTTCTTGAGCAATATTACCCATCCTCCCATCCCTAGCCCCCTCAAACCCACAAAGCCCCACCTAATGTTAAACATATGCCCCCATTTTATCCCTTCCTTGTACAAATACATACCTCCCGCTTATCATAGATGTCACCCACGTAGGTGTCAGCTTGCATCCTTCCTCTACCCCCCAAATTCCTTTAAGCCTATCATCCAGTCTCTAGCTCTCTGAGGCAGCTTGGTTTACTTATTTCAGATCAGAGAGGTCATATAGTATTTGTCTTTCAATGCCTGCATTGCTTCTCTCACATAAGGTACTCAAGAGTCATCCATGTTATCACATGTGTTTGTAGTGTATTCGTTCTTAAAGCTGAGTAGTATTCCATTGTGTGTATATACCACATTTTATTTATCCATTCATCTGTTGATGGGCATTTGGGTTGATTCCAACTTTTGACAATAGTCAACAATGCTGCTATGAACATTGGTGTGCATATAATTGTTTGTGTCCTTGTTTTCAGTTCTATTGGGTATATACCCAGCAGTGGAATTGCTGGGTCATATGGCAAATCTATAGCTAGTTTTTTGAGGAACCGCCAAACTGTCCTCCAGAATGGCTGGATCCTTCTGCATTCCCACCAGCAGTGGATGAGTGTTCCCATTCCTCCACATCCTCTCCAGCATTTGTAGTCTTCTGTTTTTCTCATAGCTGCCAATCTTATGGGAGTAAGATGGTATCTCATTGTAGTTTTGATTTGCATTTCCCTACTAGCTAGAATTTGGAACATTTTTTTCATGTGATTTTGGCCATTTGTATTTCTTCCTTGGAAAAGTGTCTATTTGAATCTTTTTCCTATTTTTTAAATGGGTTGTTTGTCTTTTTATTTTTGAGATATAGGAGTTTTTTGTATATGCAGTTTATGAGTCTCCTATCACATATATGGTTGCCAAATATTTTCTCCCATTGTGTAGGCTCTCTTTTCACTCTCTTGACAAACTCCTTTAAGGTGCAGAAGGCTTTAATTTTGAGGAAGTCCCTTTTATCTATTTGTTCTTTTGCTGCTCGTGCTTTTGGTGTGAAGTCAGTGAAGCCATTTCCTATTACAAGGTCCTGTGGATGCGTCCCTACACTGCTTTCCAAAGTCTTTATGGTCTTGGCTCTTATACTAAGGTCTTTCTTCCATCTTGAGTTGATTTTTATATAAGGTGTGAGTTGGTAATCCTTTCATTCTTTTACATATGAATATCCAGTTCTCCAGGCACCATTTGTTGAATAAGCCATTCTCTCCCAGTTGAGAGGGTTTGGTGGCTTTATCGAATATTATATGACTATATATATGAGGATCTCTATCAGAATCTCAATTCAGTTCCATTGGTCTGTGTGTCTCTCCTTGTGCCAGTACCATGCTGCTTTCACTACTGTAGCTTTGTAGTATGTTTTGAAGTCAGGTAGTGTGATTTCTCCAATTTCATTTTTCTTTTTCAATATGTTTTTGGCTATTTGAGGCCTCTTTCCAAATAATTTTCATAGTGAGTTTTTCTAGTTTCTTAAAGAATGCTGTGTTGATTTTTATTGGGATTGCACTGAGTGTGTAGATCAGTTTTGGTAGGATAGACATCTTAATAATATTTAGTATTCCTATCCATGAACAGGGAATATTCTTCCATTTATTTAGGTCTTCTTTGATTTCCTCGAAGTGTTGTGTAGTTCTCTGTGTATAAGTTAAATTTATTCCTAGGTATTTGATTTTTTATTGACTATTGTAAATGGTATTTGTTTCTTGATTTCCTCCTGAGCTTGCTCATTATTGGTGCATAGAAATGCTACTGATTTTTGCACATTGATCTTATAACCTGAGATTTTACTGAACTCATTTATCAGTTCTAGAAGCTTTGTTGAGATCTCTCAGGGTTTTCTGTGTATAGGATCATGTCATCTGCAAATAATGAAATTTTGACTTCTTCCTTTCCAATTTGAATGCCTTTTATATTTGGTTCTTGCTTCAGTGCTGGAGCAAGTACTTCTAAAAATAGGTGATAGTGGGCATCCTTGTCTTGTTCCTGATCTTAGAGGGAAAGATTTTAGGATTTCACCATTGTAAATGATGTTGGCTGTGGGTTTTTCTTTTTTTTTTTTAAAGATTTATTTTTTATTTATTTAATTCCCCTCCCCTCCCCCAGTTGTCTGTTTTTCTGTGTCTTTTTGCTGCGTCTTGTTTCTTTGTCTGCTTCTGTTGTCGTCAGGGGCACGGGAAGTGTGGGCGGTGCCATTCCTCGGCAGGCTGCTCCCTCCTTCACGCTGGGCAGCTCTCCTTATGGGTGCACTCCTTGTGCGTGGGGCTCCCCTACGCGGGGGACGCCTCTGTGTGGCATGGCACTCCTTGCGCACATCAGCACTGTGCATGGGCCAGCTCCATATGGGTCAAGGAGGCCCGGGGCTTGAACCGCGGACCTCCCATGTGGTAGACAGATGCCCTAACCACTGGGCCAAAGTCCGTTTCCCTGGGTTTTTCATATGTACTCTTTATCATGTTCAGAAAATTTCCTTGTATTCCAATCTTATGCAGTGTTTTTATTAAGAAAGGGTGCTGTATTATGTCAAATGCTTTTTCTGCATCTATAGATATAATCATGAGATTTTTCCCTTCAATCTGTTTATGAGGTGTATTACATTGATTGATTTTCTTATGTTGAACCATCCTTGCATACCCAGAATGAATCCACTTGGTTATGGTGTATAATTCATTTAATGTGTTGTTGAATACGGTTAGCAAGTATTTTGTTGAGGACTTTTGCATCTAGTTTCATTAGAGAATTTGGTCTGTAATTTTCCTTTCTTGTGGTGTCTTTGGTTGGCTTTGGTACTAGGGTAATTTTGGCATCATAGAATGAGTTCCTTCTGTTTTGATTTTTTGGAAAGGTTTCAGCAAGATTGGTGTTAGTTCTTTCTGGAATGTTTTGCATAATTCACCTGTGAATTATCTGGCCCATCTGGGCCAGGACTCTTCTTAGTTGGGAGGTTTTTAATGACTGATTCTATCTTTTTACTTGTGATTGGTTTGTTAAGATCATCAATTTCTTCTTTCATCAATATAGGCTGCTTATGTGTTTCTAGGAATTTGTCCATTTCCTCTGAATTGTCTTTTTTTTTTTTAAATATAGTTTTTTGAAATATCCTCTCATGATCGTCTTTATTTCTGTGAGGTCAGTGGTGATATCTCCTTTCTCCTTTCTTATTTTGTGTATTTGCATCTTCTCTCTTTTTTTCTTTGTTAGTCTAGCTAAAAGTTTGTCAATTTTATTAATCTTCTCAAAGAACCAGCTCTTCATTTTATCTTTACAAGTGCTTTCATATTTTCTATTTCATTTAGTTCTGCTCTTATCTTTGTTCTTTCTTTCTTCTTTCTGTGGAGTTAGTTTGTTGCTTTTTTACTAATTCCTCCAAATGTGAAGTTAGGTCTTCAATTTTTTCTCTTTCTTCTTTTTTGATGTATGAATTTATGGCTATAAATTTCCCTCTCAGTACTGCTTTTGCTGCATCCCATAAGTTTTGGTATGTTGTGTTATCATTTTCATCAGTTTGAAGGTAGTTATTAATTTCTTTTGAGATTTCTTCCTTGACCCACTGTTTTTCTATGAGTGTGCTGTTTAATTTCCATATCTTGGTGTGAAATCTGGGCCTCTGCCCCTTGAAGATTTCCAGCTTCACTCCACTGTGGTCACAGATATTATTTTGTATGATTTCAATCTTTCTGAACTCATTGAGCCTTTCTTTGTGGCCTAGCATATGGTCTATCTTGGAGAATGATCTAGGTGCACTTGAGAAAAATGTATATCCTGCTTTATTCAGGTGGTATGATCTGTATATGTCTATTAGGTCCAGCTCATCTAATATACTGTTCAGAGTTTTTGTTTCTTTATTGATTCTCTTTTGAGATGTTCTGTCCAAAGTTGATAGTGGTGTATTAAAGTCCCCAAGTATAATTGTAGAGACATCTATTCTTTCACTTAATTTTTCCAGTGTTTGCCTCACATATTTGGAGGTGCCTTTGTTTGTTCTTCTTGAAAGATTATCCCTTTCACTAATATGCTGTATCCATCTTTGTCTCTCACAATTGTTTTGCATTCAAAGTCTATTTTGTCTGATATTAATATAGCTACTCCTGCATTTTTTGGTTATTGTTTGCTTGTAAGATTGTTTTCCAGCCATTCACTTTCAACCTCCATTAATTCCTGGGTCTAAGATGTGTTTCTTGTAGACAGCATATAGATGGGTCATATTTCCTTATTCAATATTCCAGTCTGAGTCTTTTGACAGGTGAGTTTAATCCATTGACATTCAGTGTTATTACTTTCAAGGAATTATTTTTGTTAACCATATTTTGTTTGGACTTGTGTTTGTCGTATTTTGTTTGTTTTCTTCCTTCTCTTTTTGTCTTTTTTGTTGCTCTTACACTCTCTTCCATCTCTGCCTCTCCTGTTTTTTCCTTCCTTCCTGCAGAACTCCATTTAGTATTTTTTGAAAGTCAGGGCTCTTGTTGGCACACTCTTTTAATTTCTGTTTATCTGTGAATATTTTGAACTCTCCATCATTTTTGAATTCTAGCTTAGCTGGGTAGAGTGTTCTTGGTTGGAAATTTTTTTCTTTTAGTACCTTGACTATATCATACCATTGCCTTCTTGCCTCCATGTTTTCAAATGAGAAATCAGCACTTAATCTTATGGAACCTCCCCTGTATGTGATGGTTCTCTTTTCTCTTCCTGCTTTTAGAATTTTCTCTTTGTCTTGAGCATTGGATATTTGACAAGTACATGTCTTGGAGTCAGCCTTTTGGGATTTATCGTGTTTGGAGTGTGTTGGGCTTCCTGGACATGTACATTCATTTCCCTCAGTGCATTTGGGAAGTTTTCAGCCATTATTTCCTCCAAAACCCCCTATGTCCTCTTTCCCTTCTCTTCTCCTTCTGGGGTGCCTATAATACATACGTTTGTGTATTTTGCATTGTCATTCAGGTCCCTAAGTCTCGGCTGGATATTTTCTTTTTTCTTTTTTTAAATTATTTATTTATTTATTTTTAAAATTACATTAAAAACAATATGAGGTCCCATTCAACCCCACCGCCCCCGCCCCCCACTCCCCCCACAGCAACACTCTCTCCCATCATCATGACACATCCATTGCACCTGGTAAGTTCATCTCTGAGCATCACTGCACCCCATAGTCAATGGTCCACATCATAGCCCAGACTCTCTCACGTTCCATCCAGTGGGCCCTGGGGGGACCTACAGTGTCCCGTAATAGTCCGTGAAGCACTATCCAGGACAACTCCACGTCCCGAAAACGCCTCCACATCTCATCTCTTCCTCCCGTTCCCCACATCCAGCAGCCCCCATGGCTTCCGTTCCCACACCCATTCCACATTTTCTCTGTGGACATTGGATTGGTTGTGTCCATTGCACACCTATGTCAAGTGAGGGCTTAGATTCCACATGGGTACTGGATGCACTCCTCCCGCTTCTAGTTGTAGACACTCTAGGCTCCATGTTGTGGTGGTTGACCTTCTTCAACTCCATGTTAGCTGAGTGGAGTAAGTCCAATAAGTCAAAGTGTAGGAGCTGAAGTCTGTTGAGGCTCTGGGCCTGGGTGTCATATTATCAGTCCAGAGATTCAAATCCCCTACATATAACTTAAACCCTCGGCTGGATTTTTTCTATCTTTTTATCAATCAGTTCTACTATCTGTTGGATTTCAGATGTACTGTCTTCCATGTCACTAATTCTCTCCTCTGCCTCTTCTAATCTGCTGCTATTTGCTGAGAATGTATTTTTGATTTCTTGAACTGTGGTGTTCATCACCATCGGATCTGTTATCTTTTTGCATATGTCTGCAATTTCCTATGATAGTGTTTTCTTCATATTGTTAATTTCTTCCTTTACTTCATTACATTGGTCTCTAACATATGCTTTGAGATCTTTAATTACTTGTCCAATGCTCTGGTCCTCTTCCTGGTTTTTAGTTTGTTCTTTGGATTTGGCCATGTTTTCCTGATTATTGGTTTGGTTTGTAGTTTTTTGTTGCTGTCTGGTCATCATTTTATCTTGATGGGTTTAATAAGTTCCTTGGTGTCTTTGTTTAGTCTTGGGGATTAATTAGTTGTTGTTCATGTGTAAGTGTTATGTCTTCTCTTTGTCACTTTGTTCTTCTAACTATTATCTTGTTTCTGGCTAAATTCACTTTGAAGGAAAATATTAGGGCCAGGGGAAACAAAATGAGTAACAAAAGAAAATGTATAAAGTAGTATTGGTAATAAATGTTAACAGAGCAAAAATGTGAGATCAAGATGAGTGGATATTAAACTCATGTAAGTTGTGCAGAGTTATAGCAGTAAGTAGAGTACCTATAATGAGACAGTCTACTGAATATGGGGAGGAATATAGTATGAATTAAAAGGCCAGTGTTTTCATGAGAGAGGGAAAGAGAAAAGAAAGACAATAATATCAAGAGTGGATAAAAGACAGAAAACAGAACAAAGGTATTAGAATTAAAAAGTCAGACAATTTGGGGGCCAAAGAAAGGGAGGTGGAATGTAAGAGAAACAGTAGATGATGGAGGATAGAAAGATGTAGGGGAAAGGGGATAGTGTATCTGGCCAAATTCAATAAACACAGAAAAGAGGAAATGGGGGATAAGGAAACACAGCAAATGTGAAGCACTCCCTGAAGCACCTATTATATAAAGAAAATAAAATAAAATAAGAAGAAAAAGAGAGAAAAGAAAAAAAGAGAAGAGAAAAAGTGGGGGCAGAGAAAGGGGGGAAACAAGCAAAAAAAGTAAAAGAGAAAAAAACTAAATAAATGAAAAAGGACCTTGGGTGATAAAACCAGAGAAAAGACCAGGAGACAATGCAATATTAGCACCCATGACAAAAAAAAAAAGAAATAAAAGAAAAGAACCAACGTTTCAAGCTAGGAATCCTCTTTGCAGTTAAATAAAACACTTAGGGATCTGGCCTTCCCCCTTTCTCTCTTCCTCACTTCTCTCTCCCAAGGTAGCAGGAAAGCTACCTGAATGGTCTGGTAGGAGATTCAAGTGGGTCCTTTTTGAAGCAACTAAACACAGAAAACAAGGACTCTTTATTTCCAGCGTGAGATCACCTATACCTCACCAGAATCCCCAAATATGCTATTGGAAGCTTGGATAACATGTCCTACAGTCCCTCCCCATTAGGCGTGCTAGGGGAGGTCTAATTGATTTTCTGACTCCACCTTCTCCCAGACCAAGTTTCCTACCCCAGGACATTTAGGTAAATAGGGCTTCCTCAACAGATTCACCTCTCTTTTCTTCCCAGACTCTCCCCAAGTCAGCTGGTATACTCCTCCAAGCTCAAGGAGAGAGAGAGAAAAAACAACAACAACAACCAAAAACATGGAGGGTTAGGGTAATCAAGGACCTCAGGTGGACCTCAGGGTGTGGTGGATTCGGGGATGGGAAGTCCATGGTATTGCAGACTCAAGGTGTGTGAGTCTCTGGAGCACAGGCCACCAGGGTTTATGGGACACAGATGTGGGAACCATACATCCAGTTAACCTGGGGTTTGGGAACACTGCAGCACAACAAAGCCTTAAGGGATCCCTGTGGCCAGGCTGCCAGCCTTGGGGGAGGGGTCCCACCCACAACTTCTTACCTTCATGTCAGAAACCCAGAATTCCACCTCTCACAAGAATCTCATCACTGTCTCACCAAATCAACATCCAGACACCTCATGCCCTGCAAACCCCAGAAACAGCCCACTCAGGGTTTGGGAACACAGCACCACAACAAAGATTTCAGAAGTTCCACCCACAACTTCTGACCTCTGTGTAAGAGACACAAAATTCTACCTCTTGCAAGAATGTCTTCTGTCACTGTCTCACCAAATTGACATCCAGACACCTCCTGCAAGCACCCAAAACAGCCTGGTCCAGCAGGACTCTGACCCTACTCAGCTGCTTCTTTGCAGGAGAGATTATGAGGTGCAGTCACTCAGATGCCATCTTGCCCCACCTCCTAGAATGACTGAAAAGGCTGGCGTGAGGAGGTGAGAGGGGAAGAGAAAAGAAAGGACAAAAGTGAAAGAGTTTATAAAAGATAGAAAATGGAATAGTAGAGTTAGAAATAAAATGACAGAAAAATTAAGGACTAAACAAACAGGTGGAATGTAAGAGCAACAACAGAAAGCGGAAGATAGAAAGATGTAGGAAGGAAAAGAGATAGCATTGTTAGTCAAAATCGGTACACACAGAACAGAGGAAATTGAGGAAGAGGAAACACAGCAAACAAAAAATAAGCTGGCAGCACTTAATTTGAAAAGTAGGGGGGAGGTGATAAAGAGTAAAGAAAAGCAAGAAAACAGACAAGCTCACAAGTAAGGAGTCAACCAAACACTAAGAAAAAGCAGCCTTCCCTCTTAAGTCCCTATGGAGCTTCTCAGACTGCCAGTGTTTATCAATCAATTACCCTGCAGCCTTCCTGCTGCAGATTTTGAAGTGAGTTTTAGTGAGTAAACTAAGTTAAATTATAAAACAAAGGTAACTTTCTTTTTTTAGGAAAAAGAAGAGACCCAAGAGATGCTAATATAAGAATAATTTCTATGTTTTCCCTGTCCCAAGGTATCAGCTAGATGTTTAATATCCCAGTGGGTCACTACTCTCTACAAGGAGCTGGGAATTGCACTAGAGACCTTGTATATTCAAGGTGGAAACTCCTCCATGGAGCTAAACTTTCTTGTTAGGTCTATTAGCTATTCAGAAAGCTAGAGAGTCCATTTCCCTTGATCAGGATTGAGTCTTTCAAATTGGATAAATTCCTGCTGATTAGGAATCTGCCCTTCTCCCTTTTTATTCTTACTGCTTTCTCTCCCAGGGCAGCAGGATGCAATAGCCTCTGTGAGAGTTCCCTTTTAAAACTCAAATAGGACCCTGGTGACTTAACTCACCACAGGAAAAAAATGACTCTCAACATCTTCAAGAGAACCCACACCTCACAAGGAAGGTTCAATTTTAATTGTCCCACTCAGGCTTTCTATTATTCAATCAAGTTTGGAGACTTTAATGTTTCTAGACCATTGTTCACTTCTTTTATTGGCATATAATTATACATAACAAAAATATTAAAGATCTTAACAATTTTAGAAATTTGATGAGTTCCTATGTGTCATTGTCTAATAACAATGCAATACAAGTTAAAAGTAGAGGTGAAATAATTTTAAAAGAATACTATATTTATAAACTAAGGGATATATGCTCAATCTCAGCTCTAAAGTATATGATTTTGTAGAAGAAATAACCTATAGTCAAATGATTACTGCCAGGATTCAACAAAAAATGTTGTACAAGAATGGAACACACAGAGTGGTATGTTTCTTTGTAAGCAGAGACTGTCTGTGATTGGGAAACTCAGGATGACTTCATAGGAAAGTAACAAGTGAGCTAAGCCTTGTGCATTTGTGTGTGTGTGGTGTGTATCTGTGTGTAAATCATGGGCAGTGCTAGAATTTCCTCTGTTTTTCTGAATTTACATTCTGTTTCCAGAGAAGAGGCTCTTCTGTGATACTATCCATCAATTCCAATTTGTTTTTTATCCAAAATTATATTCCATTGTCACTTGTAGTTATTTTTACATTTCAGTTTCAGTGTCTTGACTAAGTTTAATTTGCCCATTAATTCAATTGTGTATTTATTCCTATTGGTTACTTTTTGAAAAGCCTCATTCACTGAGTTTATAATCAGTGATATATACCTTCACAAGCTCTTCTAGTAGGTCTTTTTACATTTCTGGTATCTTTATTTAGAATGATTGGGGTGATTGGAGCAGTTTTGTGAATCTCTATAGAAGACAAACCCTGAGGTGTGTTTTGAGTAAGATTATGATTTACAAGTCAGGTGATGCCAGGTCCCAACTAGTGATCTTATCTGCATCTGAAAACTTCAACTGGTCTTTTAGCAATTAGAACAGAGTGATAAAAATATCTGCCCTATATGCCTCCTTTTCCCAAAGTGATTCTTGGCTAACAGTGTCCTAGTGAAAGCAGATATTAATTGCTTCCTTGGGATTCTTTGCCCAAGTGACCTCGGCCAGTAAATACACCACATATCTCTTGTTCTGACTTCCTCACTTTCTCATGACTTTAAAGAAAAAGAAGATTCCCCTCCTTTTATGAGCTTACACATTTCTTCATTCTTGGTGCCTGCTTTTCAACTTAGATAAAAGATGGTAGCCATTCTGCCAAGAATGCCTACATTTTTCTTTCTACCTGCAAGTGTCCTTAAAATCTGCAGGCAAAATGTTTATGGGGACAAAGTCAATTATTTGTCTGTGGCTCTTTACAAGAAATCAATAAGTAAATTATCTCCTGTTAATCAGATTAAAGAGAGGTGTATATTATTTTTTAAGTATTTTATCAGACAAATGTATGTTTCACTTATTTGAATTGATTAAATAAACTATTTGTATAGAGATCCCATACTGTTAATAGGCTACTAAAATTCATGGAGAAAGTGCTAATTAGAAAATGTATTATCTGAATATGATGCTAATATAGTAAACAATTCTGTCCTCTTTCAACATATGAATGTATATTATTCTGTAGAAGAAAATAACTTTATGGACCATTTATAATTAGATTAATTTTTTAGGAAATATAAAGTGATTGCTTAAGTTCCCATTAAGAGAATAAAAATGGACAGTCCTCCTTGTGAATCTATAGACACAAGTAATTTTTAGGATTGATCAGTCCTACTTTGATTTTCCTCCTTATTCTACATTATAGTCTTATTTAAGGGTTTCCCTTGCCAAGAGGAAACTTGGCAGATGGAAACTTCTGACAAACTTATAACCATGATACAACATCCCTGAGTAACTTAACTTGGTTCAGAAGGAAAATCTCTGGAGGTGAATGTCTTTCAGGATATCTATTTCATTCATGAAGAACTGTTCATTTTGGAAGGACACAATATTGAGTCAGAAGACAACAATCTTTTGATAAAAAAGACAAAGACAATATTTGACTTTTATTTTTAGAGTGAATTAAGTGAAGGGAAAATGTGAGACTGGAGGATAAGCATGAAGTGTGTGTGTGTTTGCACGTGTTTTTGAATTTTCTGATTAGAGGTGATGACTGACACTCTTATGTAAATGAGATTGGCAGGAAAGAGCTTGTAGAGAAAGGAAAGCAGAGAGATGGAAAAATACCTGCTTTCTACCTAAATCTTGGCTATAGGCCTTTAAAACATTATTTTTTGCTCTTTCCTGCAAGATTCTTATATTATGCATGGTAAGGCTAACTGTAATATAGGAAAACAGTAGATATAAAAGTCAGTGTGTCATAAATACAGAATGACTGCTAAACACAAAAAAACCTTAGAAGCTCACAGAGGAATACATACATTAAAACAGTAATGATTTAAATATTTCATAAACTGAGAAGCTGCTGCATGTTTTTATCTTGGAAGAAATATGATAGTCATATTTCTGTGAATTTTTAGGATCTGATACAAAGTGATGGCAGTAGGATAGGATTATTTGAGATACAGGAGGTAGAAGTTGGGGTCAAATATGAAGCTACATTTTCAGTTCAGCAGCCTGGAAAATGTTATGCACTATTTTCAAGGATGTCATCAAAAAACTTTGGTGGTGGGAACTTGGACTGATGGCTAGATATGTTGAGTGAAAGGTGATATTAGAATATGTAGGGAAACAGACTTGGCCCCGTGGTTAGGGTGCCCATCTACCATATGGGAGCTCCACAGTTCAAACCCTGGCCCTCCTTGACCCATGTGGAGCCGGCCCATGCACAGTGCTGATGCGCACAAGGAGTGCCGTGCCACTCAGGGGTGTCCCCCGCGTAGGGGAGCCCCGTGCACAAGGAGTGCACCCTGTAAGGAGAGCCACGCAGCGTGAAAGAAAGTGCAGCCTGTCCAGGAATGGCACCGCCCACACTTCCCATGCCACTGACGACAACAGATGCAGACAAAGAAACAAGACACAGCAAATAGACACAGAGAACAGACAACCGGGAGGGGGGATTAAATAAATAAATACTTTAAAAAAGAAAAAGAATATGTATACATAAAAACAGACATACTAGTATAATTCATAATAAAATTTCATAATAAAAACTGCTGAAAAGAACTGAAGATAAACTCATGATCGGGAGCAATGAATTGAAGTCATGTGATTGAGTAAAAATTTTGATAAGAATTGACATAAAAGAGAAGAAAGCAGGTTTTTTTTTATTTTTAAAGAAGCTTTAGATTACATAAATGTTAATAGAAAATATAGGGGATTCACATATATCCCACCCCCTCCCACTCCCACACTTTCCCCCATTAACAACATCTTTCATTGGTGTGGTACATGCATTACAATTGAAGAACACATATTGAAGCATTGTTACTAACTGTGGACTACTGTTTACATTGGAGGTTACACTCTGCCATGCACAATTTTATAGGTTATGAAAAAATGTATAATGGCCTGTAACCTTCATTTTAATGTCATACAGGACAACTACAATATCTCAAAACTGAACCATGAAAGCAGATATTGTAATCTGTGAAATGACAATAAGAAGGAGAAGAAAGAATAAAATTCAATATAGAAAAAAGAAATCTGTCTTAATGGAGGAAGAATTAAACTGGTAAGAATTCCATAATGGTCAGAATTTAAAGAATAGAAGCACAGTGATTAATATATTTCATTATTAATAACAATGAGGCAGAATAGAAATGAGGCAAACCCATTGGATTTCCTGTTACAAGATGATTGCAAACTTTGTGAATTCTGTTTCAGTAAACCCGAAGGACAGAAAACATATATAGGAGAATGAAATGTAGAAATGTGGTAAGAAGGGCAGCTTTAGCTGCTATCTTGTGCAAATATGAAATCAGAAAATTGATCATTTTGATTACATGTAGATATGGAAATCATATAAATTTGCATCCTCATTGAAAAGAGGATAGAAGGTGAAAAGAACTGAAAGGACAAAATGAAGTCTAAAAGCACTGTTATGTTCTAAAATTGAGGGGCTACAAGCATGGTAAGAGGTAGAACTAAAGAAATAGAAAAGTAAATGCTCAGGGAGGGAGCCTGGCTTGATGCCTTGATCTGGACAGAGCTGCCATCACGCACTGCCATGTGCCTGACCACCCACAGCTGGAGCTGGTGTGAGACAGCTTCTCTGATGATGCCTTGATTTGGAAACTTTCATGACCTCAGAACTGTAAACTTTTAACCTAATAAATTCACATTATAAACACCAAACATGCTTGGTATAATGTTCCCAGCCATTTTTAGCAGACTAAAATAAATATAAAACCTGAAGAATGAAGGAATGAAATTTGGGGTAGGTATGAGGAACTCTGGCCAACAGAAATGAGTTGTACTTCTAAGGCACCAAGGAGACTGGAGGGCTGCTGAAGTGCAGGCGTGCTGGCTCAGTGGCACCGCTAGTATCATTTAAGCAGCAGGTAGGAGTCTGGCAGGTAAGAAAGGTCATCCCTGGTGTTAGGGTGAAGGCTACTCTAGAGATGTGACAATAAAGAAGGGATGGCAAGGCACAGAGAGTGTAAACAAAGAGAACAGCTTGTGACCACCCCTTGGCTTGGAAGGACAAGGGAAGGAAAAGTGTTTAGAAGTCAAAAGAGATTGGGAACTGTGGGGAGTGTTGCCTGGCACATCTTGAAGGGATGCAGCTACTCTCAGGAATGTGATATGTTTAAGCAAAGAGAAAGCAGGGGAAAATACTCTTCTCTTCCTCCCAAGTTTTCTCACCATTCCGATCTTCTGGTGATTTCAAACATGAATCCTAACTACAATTCAGCAAGCAACCAAATTGAATAAGGGAGACACAGTCCATAGGGAGCAGCTTCCCCTGCACAGACCAGAACAAGGCAGAGTAAAAAATGGTTTGGAACTCAATGAATAAAATAGGCCCGTCTTCTCTCCTCCCATGACATCTTGAGCATAAGTCTTCATTCACATACTTTTGCCCTAAGATTACCTAATGACATTTTTACTACCAGGCACCATGCTTTTGTTCCAGGCAAGAAGAAGCAGTCAGCTACAGGGAGAAATATATATTCTCTCCATTTTTAAGAATTTTAACGATAAAGGTTAAATCCCACAGATTTCCTATACTTTTTTGTCCAAAACTGGGCTACCTCTAGCTCCAAGTTAGGTAGATAATTGAGCATTTAAGTCTGGTCACATTACTTTCTCAAACAAATTGGGTTTCAATAAGTTAAGGAGTAAAGCGGTGATGGATTTTGTGTAGAAGTCATCAGGATCAGCAAACGATGAGTGGGATGAGCTTGGTAGAGAGTGGGGGAAGGGAGTGTCAGACAGAAAGAAACTGTGATCAAGGACTGGATATTTAGAAAGAGCTTTTTGGGGGTGTGGGAGTAGCTCAGTGGTTGATTGCCTGCTTTGCATGTGTGAAGTACCAGGTTCGATGCCCTTATCTCCTAAAAAAAAAGATATGCCATAAATTGGAATCAATTCAATATTTTCAGAAAGTAAAGTGAGCAGCAGGAATTTTCAGCAAGGAGAGGCTGTAAAGGAATGAGGGAGTCAAACATTCAGTGCTGTTCCAGTCCTTTTAAAGAATGTAGGTAGAAAAAAATTGGGATAGTGAACATGAAAACCACACAAGAAAGGATTTTCAGTGAAAGAAGAAAAAATTGAGATAGTGAACATAAAAATCAAACAAGAAAGAATTTTTGGTTACAACCCAAATGTAAAATTATTACATAAATATAAAACACAGTTAAAAGCCTAAAAACAAAAAATAAAGAAAATATTTACTACAGACATGCTATTTAAATTTTTATATTATCAATTCAGAAAGCTAACATACAAACCACAGAGAAGAGCTGAACAACCCAGCAGGAAAAAGTGTTCAAGTTAAGAAAAGGAACTGTCTGAGATATTTAGGTACCACTATGCATAGAAAATATATTAAAACTGGTGAACAATCAAACATGTTAAATACTAATTGAATATCTTTGTCATCTGAAATATATGCAAAAATGAAATTATAATTCTTCTGTTGGCAATGGTGTGGTAGAATAAACTCTTTTTACACTCTCTTGGTAAATTCCTGGAGAAAACAAGTAGAGATATTTTTGAAAAGTATCATGCCATCATGCAACATTGTTCATATGAGAGTTTGTTGAAGTGCTATATGTAATTGTAAAAAAAGAAAAATTGTCATGTCCTACATTAGAATATTTGTTTGACAAATCATTATATAGCATATTTTACAATAGAATACTTTCCAAGTATTAATAATACACATACATAAACAAAAATGGATAGTTAGATAGTTGCAGATAGATGATAGGTGGTAGGTAGGTAGGTAGATACATTTTGCAATGGGCAAAGGTACACGGTATATTGTTTAATAGAGAAAATAGATTATAAAATAGTATGCATAGTTAGATACTATTATTTATTTATTTTTAAAGACTTATTTATTTTTTTTATTTATTTCCCCTCTCCCCCCCCCCCCCCCAGTTGTCGTCTCTCTGTGTCCATTCACTGTGTTCTCTTCTGTGACCACTTCTATCCTTATCAGCGGCACCGGGAATCTGTGTTTCTTTTTGTTGTGTCATCTTGCTGTGTCAGCTCTGTATGTGTGTGGTGCCATTCTTGGGCAGGCTGCACTTTCTTTAGCGCTGGGTGGCTCTCCTTACCGGGTGCACTCCATGCGCGTGGGGCTCCCTATGCCAGGGACACCCCTGTGTGGCAGGGCACTCCTTGTGCACATCAGCACTGCACATGGGCCAGCTCCACACGGGTCAAGGAGGCCCGGGGCTTGAACCATGCACCTCCCATGTGGTAGGCGGTTGCCCTATCCATTGGGCCAAGTCTGCTTCCTGTTAGATACTATTTATACACTATTTTATACATGTACGTGTAATTACATTTAATGATGTCATCCTATGGAACCTGACATTTTATTGCAAAAAAGCAGAAACGCTTTTTTCTTAAGTCTTGTAAGGCCCATGACAATCATAGTTCATGTCTGTAATTCACAATCTTACTTTTCTTTTTTTTTCCTTCAGCTCCCACAATTTCCATCTTATCCTGATCTCTAAGTGAGGAGTACTTAAAGTTCCACCCAAGCAAGTACCAAGCAAGTACTTAAAGTTCCACCCATAGGCTCTCATTTCTGTAGTTTAGGACTTTGATTTTATCCTATTTAAATTATCCTAAGACCTCAAATCGAGAACTTAACTTAAAAAGTGAATCTGAGCGGCTTCACGAGTGTCCCCCGCGCCTCTGCGCCCGCGGGGCTGCCGTCTGGCCGCGCGCCGCTCCCGCCGCCGAGCCGCGGGGTGGGGGGACGAGGAGCTCCAGCAGCCCCCGCGGCCCCGGCCAGGGGCGGCGCCTCCGCCTGCGGCCTCGGGAGGCCGGCGGCAGGGCCGCGGCGGGCGGCGGGAAGAGCGCCTCCGCGGGGCCTGTGCGCCTGCCCGCCTCTGGGCGTGTCTGTCCCCGTGTGTATCTGTGACGTCGCTGTGCGTCCTTCCCAGTCCCCCTCTGTGTCTGCCTCTGGGTTTGTGTCCGTCTGTGTTGATGTCCCTTGAGCCTGTGTCCCCTCTCGCCGCATCCCCCGGCACCGAGCGCCCGCCTCTAGGTCTTTTCTGTGCCCCCGAGTCCCTGTCTCTGGTTTTGGCCCCTGGAGCTGCGCCACACGCTTGCGTCCTGGCGGCGTTCCGTGTCTCCCTCCCTCTGCCCGCTGTCTATTCTGTCCGGTCTTTCTTTCTTCTCCGTGGCCTTCCTCTCCGTGGCCGTTAGTCCCCGTCTTTCCCCTGGAAGCCGGCCCCAGGGCCTCAGGCCGTCGCAGGGAGCGTGGGCGCGGGGTGTGGGGAGACCCGGGCCGTCACTGCAGGCCCAGCCTTCGGCTAGGGGGACCTTCCTGCCTGGGTCTTCCTGCTTTCCCGCACCTCCCCAAGTCCTTCCACACCCGCGGGGAACCCGTTCGGTGGAGGCCCCTGAACCCACCCGCAGGAAAGAGGGAGGCGGGCCACTGCCTCTCCCGGGGCACCCCAGTTGGAGCGCTTTGGGCGGGGCGGGGTGGGGTGCCTGGAATTGTCTGAAGGGGCTTGGCTGAAGGTGTGGGTGGGGCCTCCCACCGCTGGGCGTGAGGTACTCCCTCACTTATGGGTCTTCCCAGATGGCAGCAGGCAAGAGCCCCCTCCTCTGCGGTCTCAGGTTGTCATTTTCTCCTGCAAAGACCCCTCCCTTCTCCATGCGGTAATGACTTCAGCGTTCTCAGCAGTCAGCCCCTGCAGTAAGAGCTGGGGATTTAGGAGGGGAGCAACTGCCTTGCTGAGTGCAGAATGCCACCCTTCGCGATTCCACCAGTACCCCTTCATATTTGGGGAAACTGAGTCCCAAAAAGTCAATGCACACAGCTCCCTCCCCAGGTCACAGGGCAGCCAGGGATTGGCAGCCCTAGGATTTCCAGGCCCTTGAAGGGCGTTACCTGGAGGCCTGAGTGAGGGGAGGAAATAAATTTGAATTCTTTTTATAGGAGGCAGGATTAGCATAGGGCACTTCTGAGTGAGCAGCTCCCTGCCCTGCCTTCCCTGGAATGGAGCTTTCCTGAAGGGTGGGGATGGGCAGGCTTTCCACGTGTGGAGGGAAGAGGGCATTCTTCGGCTTCTTTTCTGAAAAGGTGTCAGGACACTTTGGGCAGCAATTGGAGGCTCCTCAGTAACACATTCAGCACACGTTCATGGCAAATGCCAGCCCGGCATGCCTACCTGGCACCTGGCTCCCAGTGTCTGGAATGGGAGGGGTCTGAGGGGCCATCTGCTCCAGGGCCCCCAGCCTGTTGCTCAGCATCTCCAGGCAACCACCCTCTCGCCTCTGTCCCTCCTCCTGCCCTCTGACAGACCCTGCCCCCATGGCCTGTAGGCCTTCAAGAACAATGCTAATGGCGTAGGTGTTTACTGAGCACTTACTTTGTGCCAGGTGCCTTAGTGTGTTGCTTCAGCTTAATCCTAGTAAGACCCTGTGAGGTGGGAAAATTATTTCCATTTCACTGAACAGGAAGGAGCCTGAGGTTCAGAGAAGTAAGTGACTTACCCAGGGACAGCCAGTGGGGAAGTGGCAGAATTGGGATTGACCTCCACTTGCTCTGACCCAGAGCTTGCCCCTGAGTGTCCCAGCAAGGCCTGGCTGCTTCCAGAGAGGAGAGCCATCCACAGGAGGCCGAGATCAGAACTCCATGACCATACGCTTCCTCATTGTCTCCTCCCCTGGCCTCCAGCCCTCCCCTGGCAAACAAGATGCCTCCACCCTACCCTGTACCTGCAAAGCCATCCCCTACTCACTTGTCCCCCAACACCCACAAGCCCTCCTTCAGTCCCAGCTCAAGTGCTGCCTCCCTGGGCAGCTTCCTCTGACTCCTCCAGGCAGACTTCCCTACTCCGTGGCCTGTGCTCCTTGCTCCCCTTGTGCTCTCTCTGTTATTATGGCAATTGTGGTGTCATCACTGTCAGTGAGGCTGTCTCCATCTCCCCATGAGGGACTGTCCAAGCTGAGTCCTCTCACCTGGGAAGGTAAACAGCAGGTGCCCAGTCAACATTGGATAACTGCTTGCTGTGTGCCAGGTGTAGGCTCATCACCTGCCTTGTTAGGGCGTGAGTGGTGGGCACAGTTGAGCCTTGGACTGCTGGGGCTGTGGGACTGTGTCCACCCCAGGTGGGATTTGGGTGTTTTGCCCACAGGAAATGACTGGGATTCCAGGTGACCTATGAACCAAACCGAGCTTCTGTGGGTTCCAGAGTCCAGTGCCCAGCTGCTCTGGGGTGGAGACCTCTGGTGCAAAGGTGGACTGAGCTGTCTTGTGGGTCCTGGGCATTTGCCCAAGTGTGTGTGTGGGGGGGCTGGCCCCCTTCACAGAGGCAGCACACATCTGGCAATGGGTCTGGCTGTTTGGCCATGACCTGGCCCAGGACCAGGTGTGCTTGCCCTCTGGGCCTGCCTCGGTGCATGTTGTCAAGAGCCACCCAGGCCTGGGCTCCCTGACTGTAAGGAGGCCCAAAGAAGTCCCATCCTGTGGGGAAAAAGGAGTGTTTAAATCCCCTTGTTCCTTTTGTCCTTGAAGTAAGCCCTATGGTAGGTGTTGTTCTGCTCTTCTTTTGGGCCTCAGTGAACCAAGAGAACTGGAGGTTCCAGGTAACTTGCCCCGGTTGCACACCTGGTAAGCAGCAGATGTGTTAGAGCAAGCCTCACCTCCTTCCACAGCCTGCAGGTCACACACACACAATTACAAGACATGGGCCCTGGTGGAATTGTAAGTGCTTGGGAGGGTGGGTGCTGAGAAGGACGCCACTGGAGCTGGTGGGGTGCGCCATGGGGGAGTGAACTCTGAGCAGGGCCCTGAGGCTGGGCAGGATTGGCTGGAGGTGGAGGAGAGTTTAGGCTGGAGAGGAGGCAGAGCTGTGGCCCCTAGACCTCTGTGCTTCCCTGGCCAGGCACCGGCAGCTTGGCAGGGCTTGGGGCTGTTGAGGGGCCTGCCTTGGAGAGGGATTGACTGGCAGCCCCTGTACACACAACAGATCACCTAATTCCACCTTCCTGGAGGGAGGTTCTGTTGCTGCCCCATTTCACAGGGGAGGAAATGGAGCTTCAGAGAGGAGGGTGACTTGGCCAGAGACACAGCCAGGAGGTGGCAGGGCTGGGATTCCAGCTGAGGGCAGTCAGATGCAAATAGCCATCCTAGAGGGCGTCCTGGAATGGGCCAGAAGGAATGGAGGGGAACTGTCCTCCTGTGAGCCTGTCCTCTGTCTGAACAGTGGTGCCTGTGGCCCAGCCCTTCACTGTTGGCCCACTGCAGCTGGAGAAGAAGCAAGGTGGGCGAGAGGTGGTCATGGGGGGCTGTGCTGGCTGCTAGAAAGAGAAAGAGGGCCCTGGCTGAGCACTGCACCCTTCAGTGCTTCTGTGTCCTCGTCTGTGAAATGGAGACAACAGGCTTCGTGGGGTCATGGGAAGTGGTAGGAGGAGACAGTGGGCAGCTGTATAGGGCTGCTGCAGGGCCTGAGTGGGCATTGGGGGCTGAGCCCAGATTCCAGCCTGGGTGGGCTCTGCCCCCACAGTGCCACTGTTGACTTACTGTCACAAAGGGCTGGAAGAGCCTGGATCAGTGCCCAGCAGGTGGAATTATGGTTATATCCCTGTCAGGACATTGAGACTGCTATGCCATCTGGGGGATGGTTTCCCAGGGCTCCCTGGGGCTTCTTGGGGCCTTGCACACCAACCCCCTCTCAGGCATCAGTGCTGGTCCTGGCCTAGTGATGTGCGGAGGAAGAATGACCCTTTGAGCAGTGCAGTGGCTCTTTCGGTTCCTAGCCCTGTGTTTATGACCTGTGAGCTCTGGCCTCCTTCTGTTTGGGGTGCCTGGAGCAGGTGAGCCCATTTGGGCTGTGGGTGTGGCTCTCTCCTTTCACAGGAACCTGAGGAATCTGGGTTTCTGACTTTGAGACCAAGTGTCATCAGTTCATTTGCACCTCCCCCTGCTCCTTGACCCTCAGCCTGCAGCAGAGGGGGTGGCAGACACTTGCCCTCCTTGTTTTTATTTGCCCCCTTCCCTGAGCTGGGTAGGGCTTGTGAATCTGAGCCAAGCAACGAGGCTGCTGAAGAGAAAAAAGAGCTACAAAATGGCCAAACATTTTTTTCAATTAAAAATTGTTGCATGCAGATTAGAGAAAACTAGAAAATAAAAGAAGGAAGTGGATGTGAGTTAAGCAGTTCAGCACTTGCCTACCAGATTGGAAGCCTGGGGTTTCATTCTGGGTGCCTCCTTAAAAAAAAAAACAGACACAGAGAGTGGACAGTGAAGACAGTGAGTGCAAACAACAAGGGAGGGGAGAAATAGGTAAATAAAAATAAATCTTAAAGAAAATAAAAGGGATAGGAAGAAAATTTTTTTTAAAAAAGTGAATCTGAACTGGTGGTGCTCTTAGAGAAAATGGTATTGTAGTTATATTTTTAAATAATTCCTATAGATCAAGCTATGACTAAATTGAGTTCACAATATGAAATTAAGAAATGAATGGGAAAATAACTCTAGTAAGAATTAGGAGAAAAAACAAATAACAGGTTTAGATCCCTAAGAACCTCTCAGAATACAGCTAGCCAAGAGAGGCCATGAAAAAAAAACCCACATTCTTTAAGGTGATTAGATGTATAAAATAAGGAATGGAAAATGTGAGGAAATATATGGTAATATCAAATTAGTCCAAATCAAAATCTAATGGAAATAGTCATAGAAGTTAAAAACTTTATGGATTAAATAGTAGACACCACTGAAGAGAGAATTCATGAAATGGAAGCTAGATCTGAATGCAGCACAAAGAGGTAAAAGGAGAGAAAAAATGAAGGAGAGTTTGAAAGAGGAGGAGAAGAAAATGATCATGACTGATCCTAATGCATAGATTTTAACTAAAATGCATGAATAAATAGCTTTTTTCCATTGATGTGAGTGTGACATGTTGGAGCTGTTTCTGGATCTCAAAAAGGATCATTTTCTTGGAGCTCATCCATTACTGTGGGTTTGGGGCACTGTGGTCAGATTGCTCCAGTGAGGTGTGTCCCAGGGTGGGTCCTAACCCTCTAACTGGAGTCCTTTTTAAATGAGGGGCTGACAGAAGAGACATGCAGGGAAAAGCAGCAGAAACAGAGAGACCCCAAGAAGCTGGAATCAGTGGAGCATAGAGGCATGGAAAGAGACCCCTGAGAGGTTGAGAGAGATGAGGCCCACAGGAGAGGGGAGAGACAAACCATATGCCTGAGCACCCACAGTGGAGCTCAGGGAAAAGTGAACTTGGAGGGAAAGGCAGAGACCTCAGCAGAGACTGCCCACCATTGTGCCATGTCACATGGCAGGAGTCCAGGATCACCAGCAGCCAACCCTGGGTAAGATAGCATCTCTGAAGATGCCTTGATTAGGACATTTTCAAAGCCTTGGAACTGTAAGCTTTTAACCTAATACATTCCCATTATATAAGCTACATTTTTCTGGTATTTTGTTCCTAGCAGCTTTTAGAAAATTAAAACAAGGTGGTTTCAAATGTTTTCTTATTCCCAACAATGCTGTGGTGATTAATGATGCATATTTCCTTGTACATATCTATACATATTCCAATAAGGTATAATTCTTGGAGTGGGATTACTGAGTTGTGAGAAATGTGTTTGTCCAACTTATTTGCTATAGCCAAATGATTTTCAAAGGAGATCAATTTATACTCCCATCAGCAGTGGAAGATAATTCCCATTCCTCCCCTTTTAAATTTTCACCAATCAGATGTTTGTGAAAAAGCATCTCATTATTGATTTAATTTGCATTTCACTGATTAGGTTATGTTGAGCACCTTTTCAAACAGCTAAAAAAAGTTCAGTTTTCCTGCTCTATGAATTGCCATTGCATATATTTCTATTGGTTGTTTTCATTTTCTTACTGATTTGAGTGTGATCTTCATATATTCTGCATACAAATGAGTTTTAAGTGTTTCAATGAGAATATAAATCACAGGACCATAGTTTGCATTTTAATTTTGGTGTCTTTTGGGGATAGATTTTACTTTAGTAAACTTTCTACTGTCATTATGATTTGCTCTTTTTGTTTTTTTGTCTGAGATTTATTTCTCTACTTTGATGTTATAAAGATAGTATTGGGGTTCTCTAGAGAAAGAGAACCAATATGATATGTATGCATATATAAATATTAAAGGAATTGGCTCACGTGATCAGGGATTAACAAGTCCAAATTCCATAGAACAGGCCACAAGCTAGAAATTCCAGTGAAGTTGAAATTGTATTCTGCAGGAGAAATAGGCTGACTGATGCAGACATAGACAAACTTTTTGACTGCTGAAATCCTAAGTTCTGCCTTACTAATCAGAAAACTGATTAGATGAGGAAAACTCTATCATTTCTATGGGCAATCTTTTTTGTTGTTTGTAGATGCAAACACCCATATGTGCAATCAAATGATATAGATACAAACCCATCTATGAGATACTGTCACAGTAACAATCAGATCAGAGCTTGCTTGACCAAAAAACTGTACACCATAAACTAGCCAAGGTGACACATGCAATTAGCCACCAGAAAAAGGTCTTATCCAAATTCACTGTTCTATTTGGAGTAGTACTCAAGAATAGAGAGGGGGTAGAAGTAGAGAGAGAGAGAGGAAAAAAAAGATAGATATAGATATACAGAAATACATATAAAGCTATCTTCAAATTCAAAATATATAAATTTACATGTAAATATACACATTTAAAATACTCATTTACATATATACTTTTTTACTAGAGAAGTTGTAGTTTTACAGAAAACTCATGTATAAAATACAGTGTTTCCATATACTACCCTATTATTAAAACCTTGCATTTGCATTGTACATTTGTTACAATTGATAAAATCATATTTTTATAATTGTACTATTAGCTATAGTCCATGGTTTACCTTATGGTTTACTGTTAATACATAAACTGTGACTAAACTTTGTTGTGACATGAAGTTAACTAATCTCTACACATTTATTTAAGTTTATTTACTTATTGGTTAATTGAGACTTCTAAAATTTGTTTATTCTGTTTTCTGTGTATGGATTGCACTGGAGGCAAAAATGGAAACAGGTAGAATTGTTACCAGGCAATTGTTCCATAAAAAATTATGGTAGTTTAAACTATGTTGATAATGATGGGATCGGGCAAATTGGCAGTTCGGGGATATATTAAAGAGCTTGAGCTAACAGAATTTATCAGATGCTCAAATTAGGGTTTTGCAAATAGAGACTATGACACCTAAGTTCTTGGTTTTGCGTGCTCTTACTCCTTTTAGCATTTTGGTGATTTCCCCCAAGTGGGTCAGAATGGGTGAATTTAACATCATTATTTAGGGTGCTCTGGTAATGGCTATTGCAGAGAACATTGTGGAGACTTCAGCTTCCTCCCTACCACCAGGATCTATGAAGCTGAATTATTAATGAGACTGAGATGAAGGAGATAGCAAAGCAAGAGCAAAGGCTTAGTAGGATCTCCAAAGAATAGAATATGGCACGGAATAGAAATGTGCAAGCAACTGCAATAAAAATCAGTTTTCCTTTTTTCTGAATATATATTTCCCAGCCTTTTTTTCTCTCTCTCTTTTTTAATGTTACATTAAAAAAATGAGGTCCCCATATACCCCCACCCCCTCACCCCACTCCTCCCACATCAACAACTTCCTTCATCATTGTGGGACATTCATTGCTCTTGGTGAATACATTTTGGAGCACTGCTGCACCACATGGATAATGATTTACATTATAGTTTACACTTTCCCCCAGTCCACCCAGTGGGCCATGGCAGGGCATACAATGTCCAGCATCTGTCCCTGCAGTACCACCCAGGACAACTCCAAGTCCTGAGAATGCCCCCACATCATATCTCTTCTTCCCTCTCCCTCCCCTTAGCAGCTACCATGGCCACTTTCTCCACATCAGTGCTACATTTTCTTCCACTACTAATCACAATAGTTCCATAGTAGAATATCAGTAAGTGCACTCTAATCCATACTCTATTCCTCCATCCTGTGGATCCTGGGATGATTATGATACTTAGGTCCATAACTAAGTGATAGTCAATTGAACATAAGTGGAATGATGAGTGAAATTTCCAAGTGTATCTTATAGAAGATTCCCAAGATTTCACTTAATATTCAGATCTATTTCTGGGTGACATGTTTATTGCATATTCAGAACTTTGATCAACCTGAGGACTGAATTTATGCATGAATTGAAGTCTGTCCCCACTCTTGCTGACCTGGAAACAAACTACAATGTTATTTGAATAAGACATAAACTTTTACTACATTTAATTCATTATAACTTTGGGTCAATTTGTTGCTGCAGCCTAGTTCACCATAACTAAAAGAGAAATGTGAATTGGAATTGGCCTGTGCCATAATATAAACCACAAATATATGACATTTTGAAATCATATTAATAGAGATTTAGCCATTTTAACTGATTTTCTAGTTTTCGTATCTCTTTTCCCCTTTTATTAATTTTATTTTACTTTGAATCATCCTGCTTATCTTTAGAAACTTATATTAAATACATTTTCAGCTCTCATTATTTAAATTTTAGTAACTATTTTTCCTCTAAGATTGTTTCTATTTTATAGAATCTTGGTCTTGTTTTATGAATGCAGTATCATATGTTCTCCCTCTAAGGATATTAAATTTTTATTTTAGGTAGACTGTCTTCTACTGCACATGAATTGTCTGTTTCCTGTGAGTTCCTTTTTAAATACCTGTGTATTTGATTTTGCAGTCTATCTCCCATATTATAGAATTTCCTCAAATACTTGCTGGTCCACCATGACAGTTTTATACTATTTATGAATTCCCAAAAGAGATATATGTTATGTTTGTAAACTGGTCTGTTTCTCTGGGAGTGACAATCCTTTTTATTAAATTCAGAGGTCTCACATTCACTTTATGGAATCAAAATTAGCATTTTGATTTAACCATGCCATTAGGGTGTGAAGGTTTGAGTCCCTGCCCCCTTGATGGGCTATGTAAATGGATGCTCAATCAACAACAAAGAAGTAGAACACAGAGGAAGAAGAACACAGAGGAAGAGACACATGTCCATAGATATGGCAGAGGCCCTGGGAGGAGAGATGAACCCGATAGCTTGAAGCAGAATAGAATACAGCATCTAAGAAAGCCTGAGAGACAAGCCATATGCCAGCCCTTAGCTGAGAACAGAAGAAGCTGAGACCATGGAGCCTTAAGAAGAAGAAAGACTGAACATCACCCACCATCTTTCTTCAGCATGTGGCAAATGACTTTGGGTGAGAAAGTACCACTTATGGTACCTTAAGTTGGACTCTTTACGGCCTTGTGACTGTAAGCTTCTACCCCAAATAAATACCCTTTATGAAAGAATACGTTTCTGGTACTTCTCATGGCACCCCTTTGGCAAATACAGAATTTGATACCAGGAGTGTGGTGGTGCTTTTGCAATTACCAAAATGCTGGAAAGGTTTCATAAATGGAGAAGGGGTATTTTTTTTTTGTTTTGTTTTGAGGAATTGTGAGATGCTTGATGCAAAAAGCCTAGATTTCTTTGAAGAGACTTTTGGTAGGAATATGGATGCTAAAGAGACTTTTTATGAGGCCTTAGAAGTTAATGATGAAACTATTATTGGAAACTGGATGAAAGGTGATCCATGTTTTAAAGCCAAAGAGAACTTAACAAGATTAACTCCTGATAGTATATTGAAGACAGAATTTGAAATCTACACACTTGGACATTTAGAGAAGGATATTTCCAAATTAAATGTGGAAAATACAGCCTGGCTTATCCCTACAGCTTATAACAAAACGTTAGAGGAAAGAGATAAGATGATAGCTGACTTGGACACAAAGAAAATAGGAACTCATTCTAGAAATTTCAAGCCTATGGCAATGAAGCCCCCAGGAGATAGTTCCCTATTTGAAGAATTAACTAAACATGGAACTTTTAAGTCAGGATTGAAAATGCAGCTATCTAGGAAAGACTTGTGGAAAGTTTTATTGTCTGATGGCTTGGTCCTCTGCTTCCAGCATGCTAAACCAACAAGCTTATTGAGAAAGCTGTATGAAGAAAAAAACTGGCAGCCTGGACTAAAAGGGACATGGAGGGGAAAGATGAAAGGGAAAACAGTTTTAAGAGGAAAACCATGGAAGCTGAGGTCTGGAATTAAGACATCTCCTTGAGCCAAGAGAGGAAACCCACCTATGTGTATCAAAAGAGTGAGTTTTCCCCAGCAGCTGAAGAAGGTCGATGTTCCATCCTGTTTAGGGAGAGTTTTGCTGCCCCAGGCTACAGAGAGGGTGGAGAACATTCTGCAGTTCAACACTCCATAGGTCTGAGAAGTGTGGGCATGTCTCCCATAGATGAGGGAAGGTGAGGTTGCCAGCCTATTTCTCTGAAAGAGTTGGGCATGTACTTCAGAGTTTAGGGAGACTGTTGCCACCCCCTCACTGTACTAAGGGGTTGAGAATACTCAAGAGATTGGGTAAAGTGTGGCCATCACCCTAACATTCTTGGATGGTGAGTTCTGGAGCCATCATCCAGATGCTCGATGAGTGTGGAACCAGGAAAATGGCCATTTGGCAAGCCTGTGGAAAGGGTGGGACCCATGAGATGCTAGGGAAAAGAAAAAACATATTATTGTCCTGAATGATATTGCAATGACAGATACAGATTTCTTGCCAAAACCTACAAAATTGTGTGGGACAGAGTGAAAACTACAATGTAAACTATAATCCATGCTTAGTGACAATGCTCCAAAATGTGTTAATCAATTGAAGGATGTTGTTAATGTGGAAAAACGTGGGGGATGTAAGGAGCAGGGTATATGGAAATCCCCTTTGCTTTTTATATGACATTTATGTAATGTGTTTTTTAAAAATAAGAAATATATTAAAAAATACACACACACACACACACACAGAATGACTCAAAGACTTTGAAATATAATGAAGTATACCCTACAGGGTTTTGGAACTGTAGGGTACCAGTGATGCATGTTTCCCTCCCAAATCCTCTGTATGGTAATGAAAATGTTTATCTTTTGCCTGTTCCTTTGTATATTGGAATCAGATAAATTGTTTTGTAAATTTCAGAGGCCAACAGCCAGGTAGAACTTTGCCCCAAGACAAACTGTATTTCTAGAAACTGATTATGATGTGATTTTGTACTTAGCATTATTACTGTTTTAAGGTTTTGGGTTCATTTTTAATATGGTGAAGTCTTTTTGGAATTCAGAGGGTGGAATGTGGCAGTTTGATATTATTTATGCATTCCAAAAAGAGGTGCTGATTGTGTTTGTTAACTGGTCTGTTTCCCTGGGTGTGAGTCTTTCAGAAGTTTCACTTTTGCTTTATTAAATCAAGATTAAAGTTTTGATTCAACCATGTTATTAGGGCGTGTAGGGCTGAGTTCCCACCCCTTTGGTGGGCTATATAGATGGATGCTCAATCAAGAACAGAGAAGTAGAGACAGAGAAGATGAAGAGGAAGAGAGACAGCAAATACATATGGAAGAAGCCCTGGGAAGAGATGAGCCTGATAATTTGCAGCTGAGGAAAGCAGAGCAGTGGAGAAACCCTGAGAGACAACCTTATACCAGCCTACAGCTGAGGGACCACAGAGTCTTAAGAGGAAAAAGGAAGGCTCAACACCCATGGACATCACCTGCCATCTTGCTTCAACATGTGGCAAATAACTTTGGTAAGAAAGTACCTTTTATTGTACCTTGATTTGGACTCTTTAAGGCATTGACTGTGAGCTTCTATCCCAAATAAATATCCTCTATAAAAGTCAACAGATTTCTGGTACTTTGCACCAGTACCCTTTTGAGTGACCAATATATCCATTCATATTTAACAATGTTGAAAAATTTTGAAGGTTCATTCTTATCAAAAGGTGGATTGTTATAACACTCATTTTTGGGAACCATTTTCCTATAGCTGTTTCTCCAGAAGAGAATCCTCCAGTATCCACTGAAGGGTGGTTATTTGGCAATTAGTCTCCTGGGTGTAGTATGAAGGAGAGGGATATAAGGACCTCTAACTTCATTAAATAGACTCTTAATTAATGTCCCTGTGCCTAGCATTTGTTAAATCTTTGCATTCCCCTGTTACAAGTATTCTCAGGTCTTGAAATTTTCTCACTCAAATTCTCCATTTCTTTATTCCACAACTCCTTATTGGGACTTATGATGTGTTAAGTTTAAATAGAAACATAAATCCCTTACCATGTGGAGTTCGTTTTCATTCTAGCAGGTAAAGGCATTAAATAAGCAACAAACATCATAATGTATGCTATAATATTTTTCATTATGGTACTATATAAATTCATTAAATAACCATTACATAGCATGACTGTATTATCAAGGTTATGAAAAACAGGAATTAATTCAGAATTAGTTAAGAATTAGGAGAATAGGATGATGGGAAGGTGTTGTAATTTTAAATGGGATTTCCAGGGAGGTCCTCATTAAGAAGGGATTGTGGCAGTTCGAGATTATTTTATGTATGCTAAAAAGGGAAAGATTGTTTGTAAACTAATATATTCCTCTGGGTGTGATACCCTTTAACTGCATTAAATAATTTTTAAATTATTTTGTAAGATTGCTTTAGAGCAGGGGTTCTTAACCTTTTTTGTTCCATGGACCTCTTTGCCAGTCAGGTGAAAATCACAGACCCCTTATGAAGTCCACGCTATAAGGTGTATTATTTAATAAATATTTCACACATATACCACACATATATTTTAATAAATATATCATAAATATACCAACACATCCCCACAAGAATAATGTTTTTTACATTTAAATTCCAGCTCATTGACCCCTTGTAAATAACACCTACTTTAGGGCTTTTGATTGGACTACATCAATAGGTGTGACTCATCTGAGTCCTCACCCCTTTGCTAATCTGATATAAAGAGACATTTGCTAAGACACAGAAAGAGAGAGCTCTCATTTCTTATCCTGCCATGTGACAGAAAGGAGAAGGTAACAGAGCTGAGGCCCTGGGGAGAGAAGAGACATTTGCCTGAGAGCTTACAGCTGAACTTGTGAAGAGGGCAGAGCAGCTGGGCCTGAGATCCAGGTAGAGGTCACTCACCACCTTGCTTGAAAAGCTGACTTTATTGGGAAAGTCAACAGATTTCTGTTACTTTGCATCTGCATACCTTTGCCAAACCAAGACAGACATGATAGAGAAAACACTTGAAGGATGTGAAGGAATTCATCCTGCAAATATATGAGAACAAGTATTCCAATCACAGAGGACTGAGGAGGGAACATGGAAAAGATAAAAAACATTGTGGAGGGATCCCAATTAGCAGATGAGAGCTTAGGATGAGATGAGGTGCAGAAGAAAAGTGAAGTCAGTTTGGGTAGAAACCTACTGGCCAATTTTTCTGTTGTTAGAGTTATGGAATTATAGATAATGATGCATAAAATACAGGATATCCATATACCATGTCACTATCAACACCCTGCACTGGTGAGGTACATTTGTCACAATTGGTGAAAGCACATATAAAAAATTGTACTATTAGCTATAGTCTGTGATTTAACTTAGGGTTCACTGTGTAGTATAGATTCATGAATTTAAAAAAATATATTCTATTGCCATGTATACAAGCTAGCATTTCCCCTTTTAACCACAATCAGATATATATTTAAGAGCTCTTAATTACATTCACGGTGTGGTCCTACCACCATCACCATCCATTGCCAAAACATTTCCATTGTTCCAAACTCTGTACAGTTTAAGTCTTAACTTCCCATTTAAGACTTTAATATCCCCAAAATACCTACTGGCTTTTTAAAGGATTTTGGATTTTATTCTGAATGAGATGGAAAGCCAATGGAGAGTTTTGAAGTTATTGTATGACTTATCTTAAAAATGTCTTTGACTGCTGCATTGTGAATGAAATACATGGACTGATGTTGGAAACAGGGGAACAGACTGAATCTCATGCAGGAATCCAGTAGAGATGATGGTGGTCAGGAAAAGCACCATACCATGGAGATGGTAAGAGACTTAAACTTGCTTCATATAATACCACAATGTCTCTTGAAAATTTCCATCAAGTTCTTTTTTATATAATGGCATTTTACTACCCTGAAACACATTAAATATATATAATAATTTGACATTAGAATTTTAGGCAAAGATATATTCATTATTTGCATGGTATAATAGCTGCTTCTTAGAAAATATGATATATGATGTAAAACACACAGAAACTGCTCTCTACATTTGAGTGAACCCAAAATATTTTATGCACAAGTGAGAGAGTAAGGCAGCATCTAAATGACTCAGTCTGTGGTTTTCCTGGGATATTTCTCCATATTTTGAAGAGTTATATTGGAAACCCCAAGGAGGTTGAAAACTTGGTAAAGGAAATAGGGCAAAAAAAAAAAAAAAAAAAAAAAAGGAAAAAGGAATGGATACAATAAAAATTCTAAGTGTACAATTCAGAAGTATTAATTAAATTCATAATGTTATGCTACCATCAATACCAACCATTACCTAAATTTTTTCTCACATCAAGTACAAACTCTATACCCATTAAGCAATACCTCTCCATTCTCCCCAATACAGGCTCTGATAATCTCTAATCAACTTTCTGCCTGTATGTATTAGTTTATTCATGTAGTTGGAATCATAGAATATCTGTCCTTTATATCTAGTTATTTCAGCATAATAGTTTCATTCATCCACGTTGTGGCATGCATCAGAGTTTCATTATTTTTTTTTGACTGAATATTGTTCCATTATTATTATTCCATTAAATATGTTTATATATATATATATATATACACACACACTATTTTCCATTTATCCTTTTATCCTTTGATGGACACTTAGGTTGTTTCCACCTTTGGGCTATTTTAAATAATACTGACATGAACATTCATGTTTAAGAATATATTAGGGATTCTGTTTTCATTTCTTTTAAGTATATACCTAGAAGAATGGCTGTTGGTCATAGGTAATTCTACATTGAAATTTTTAAGAAATTACCAAAATGTTTTCCACAGAGCTTGCACCTTTTTACCCTTCCAGAGTCATATTATCTTAACCATTTTTTTCTTTTGTAAACATAAAAATGCATAGAACACAATGGTCAACTTAAACAGTAATTATTAAAGCAAACACCCATATAATTGAAAATATAGCCAATAACTCAAATCCATCCCAATGGTCAATAATTCACTTTTCCCAGGAATTACCACACAACTGACATTATAGGAATTTAATTCTTGTTTTTAATTTTTAGCCACCTTTTATTTTTTTTAAAGATTTATTTATTTATTTATTTCTCTCCCCTTCCCCTCACACCTTGGTTGTCTGTTCTCTGTGTCTATTTGCTGCATCTTCTTTGTCTGCTTCTGTTGTTGTCAGCATCATGGGAATCTGTTTTTCTTTTTGTTGTGTCATCTTGTTGTGTCAGCTCTCTGTGTGTGCAGCACCATTCTTGGCCAGGCTGCACTTTCTTTCACACTGGGTGGCTCTCCTTATGGGGCACACTCCTTGCACGTGGTGGCATGGCATTCCTTGCATGCATCAGCACTGCACATGGGCCAGCTCCACACGTAACCACCTTTTAAAGCACCTGTACAATATTGCAGTTTTTCCTGTTTTTGAACTTTCTATAAGAAGTGCCTTATATATTTATTTGTGCCTTGCATTTTGCTCTTTTGTTCTATTACACATATATACAACCTAAAATTTCCACTTTTAACCATATTCAAATATATAACTCAGTGATGTTAATTGTGTTCACAATGTTGTGCTAAAATCATCACCATCCATTACCAAAACCTATCCACCATCCCAAAAAGAACCCCTGTACATTTTAATCATTGACTCCCTATTTCCTACCTCCACTCTGTTAACCTACATTCTAAATTCTGATTCTATGAGTTTGCTTACTTTACTTATTTCAATGAGATCATACTATATTTGCCCTTTTGTGTTTGGATTATTTCACTCAATATAATGTCTTCAAGGTACAACCTGTTGTTGCCTGTATCAGAATTTCACTCCCATTTGTGGCTGAATAATATTCAATTTTCTGTATCTACCACATATTGTTTATCCATTCATCAATTAATGTACATTTGGAGTCCTTCCATCATTTGGCATTATGCCACTAAGAACATGGATGTGCAGATATCTGCTTTCAATTGTTTTGGCTATACACCCAGTAGTGCGATTGCCAGACCAAATGTTAATTCTATGTTTTCCACAGTGGCACCATTTTACATTCCTACCAACAATGAATGAGTTTTCCTATTTCTCCACATCCTCTCTAAGACTTGTAATTTTCAGTTTTTGAAATAGTAACCATTCTAGTGGGTGTGAAATGGTATCTCATTGTGTTTTTTATTTGCATTTCCCTAATGGCTAAGCATCTTTAATGGCTTGAGTGTCTTTTCATGTGCTTTCTGGTCATTTGTATATTCTTTTTGGAGAAATTTCTATTCAAGTCTTTTACCCATTTTTGAAATGGTGTGGTGGTTTGGAGCTATATGTACCCCAGAAACACATGTTCTTAAACTTATTCCTTGTAAATACCAGGAAATTGCTCTCTTTACTCACTGGTTACTGACACCCATCCCCCACTCTCACATTAGGCAGCAGTGGGATCCAGTCACTGCCATAGATTGCTGGTGCCAGACAGAGACATGTAAAACCTGGTTCCCAAGATTGGAGGGAGTACAGCACAGACCCAAAGCTTCCCACTGCCTTTTGACTAGCTACTTTTGGTCTCTGGGGGCATGGCCTTAAGGGAAATTCCATGCCTCCCAATCCTCAGCAAAAGTGACAGAGTAGACTTAAAGAAAGAATGCTTCCTCAGACCTGTGGAAGATAGTTGGACTACATTTTGTAGAAAGGTACCAAGTCAAGAAAGTATAGCTTTGTGGAGCTATGAAAGAAGTTCCTGACATACTTACTGGCCTCTATCTGATCCTCTACCCTGAAAGCTACCCTGGCTGGTGCTGGTTTTGTGGTTCCTGGCCTTGATCCAGCAGGAAAAGACTTTCTTGGGAAACTCTATCCAGATTTTCCCTCCTCCCAGAATTTGTCCTACAGGCAAAAGCAGCTTGAGACAACTAAAGCAGTGTAAAAAACAATTGAGGCAGACAGCCTGTGGCAAGGAATGGTCTGCTTTAAATCCTACAGTGGGACACCTGGAGAAGGAAGGTCTGCCTCTGTGTAAGTCCAGAGGGACATTCAAATGCTTGCAAACAGAGGAACTCATAAAAGAAAAAACAATTCTAGAAACAGCAATGAAGACCAGACTTCTCTGGACATGCTGATGTGGGCTATGGGTGGGAGGCTCTTTGTCTCTTCAGAGATAACTTAAGCTGTTTGACTTGTGGGTGTGGAATGGTAAGAGGCTGCAGTTCTCCCCTTAGTGATAATGGCAATGACTCTAGTCCCAGGAAACAGTTTAACAATGCAAGGTCTATAAACTTTAAGTATTTAGGGGAAATGCAAACAAAATATGCTAAAAGCTTATCCTAGAATGTCTGGAGTCCGTGCTAAAAGCTTACCTAAGATGTTGAAGATATATATGCTAATTCAAGCCTATTGAGAACTGAAACAAAGGGACCATTTGGCCTTTCCTCTCTGTATGAAAGAAATTTGAAAATCTTGTTTGGGGCTCAGGATTGAAACAAAAAGCTCCCCAGTCTGGCCGGCCATCAATAAACCATTTTTCCTTCTCAAAATCATTCCTGAGTCCTGGCCTCTCTATACACAAATAATTGAACCTCTCTCAAATTCTACATTTTTGGTGACTCTGGTGGGACAGCAAACGAAGGCCAGAGATGGTAGCATTTTGCTGCCCCTTCCAAATCCCTGCAGAAGCTGGGAGGACTCAGGTGAAACCCAAATCTGGGTGCCCCTGGATTAAATTTAATCCAGAAAAGATGTGGGCTCCACCAGAGTCTTCCTGACAAAAATCGAGGGCAATGGAAGGTCTGAAGAGAAAGATTCTGGGAATGAAAAAGAACTCCAAACATGGAAGAAGGTAAGATTCCCTGAGTGAGCATAGTCTGGAAAGCCCTAGCTTTAATTGCTAGGAAGGGGAGGCTGATCACCTCCCGAGAGAACCCTACTAGCCACAGAAAATTGGGGGGAAGCCATTCTTTCTAGGCCTGGGAAAAGGATAAAAACTGGGGAAAAGCCCTGATGTTTTAGGTTTGTCTAACTGCATGTTAAAAGCTGGTACTGGTCTCACATCCACTAAAGGAGTGGAGTCTTGATTTTCATAGGAAGGGTTGTTTATAGGTTCGAGTCCTAATGTCCTGGAGAAAAACTGGGAAAAAGCCCTGGTGTTTTGGGTTTGCCTAATTGCATGTTAGAATCTGGTACTAGTCTTATATCCACTAAAGGAGTGGAGGCTTGATTTTAATAGGAAGAGCTGTTTATAGCTCTAAACAGTAACATTAAAAAAGAAAAAAGAGGGATTGTGGGTGAAAGGGGTAGTCTAGGAATGTAAATGTCAACTGAAATAAAGCTAGAGAATAATCTTGGGACAGAATGACATAGTGAACCTGGAGGTGGGCGGGGATTATGGTTAATAATGATGTGGGCTATGGGTGGAAGGCTCTTTGTCTCTTCAGAGATAACTAAGTTGTTTGACTTGTGGGTGTGAAACGGTAAGAGGCTGCAGTCCTGCTCTTAGGGACCAGCAGGCTCCAGTCCCAAGAAATGTTTAACAAAGCAAGGGCTATAAACTTTAAGTATTTAGGAGAAATACAAAAACCAAGGCTTATCTAAAATGTCTAGAGTCCTTGCTAAAAGCTTACCTAAGATGTGAAAAAGATATATGCTAATTGAAGCCTATTGAGAACTGAAACAAAGGGACCATTTAGCCTTTCCTCTCTGTATAAAAGACGTTTGAAAATCTTGTTCCAGGCTCGGGATTCAAACAAAAAGCTCCCGAGTCCGGCCGGCCGTCAATAAACCATTTTTCCTTCTCAAAATCATTCCTGAGTCCTGGCCTCTCTATACTCAAATAATTGAACTTCTCTTAAATTCCACAACATTAATACAAATGTAAGAATGTTCTTCTATGAACTAGAACAAATGTACATCACTATTATAAGGTAGTAAGAATATAGTGTAAGGTAAAAATACAATTAATATGAATTATGTACTATGGTTAACAGCAATATTGTGATATTCTTGCATCAATGTTAAAGAAAGTGTTATATTAGTGATAAGGGACAATATTGGGGGTATGAGATTTTTTCTTTTAATAAGGAGGAAGTTCAAACATTAACTGGTGTAAACGTTACACAACCCTGTGATGAAAGTGAGAACACCTGAGTATAAATTTTGGATGGAATGTACAAGCATGGGACTGTATAATACAGTGAACCATGTAGTGGAAGACAGATTATGGTTAACAGCACAAATATGAGAATGTTCTCTCATGAACTATAACAAATGTACAATACTAATACATACTGTTAATAACAGTGTATATATGGAAAAATATACCAAAGGTACAATATGTACCATAGTTAGTGGTAATAGTCTAATCATGTCCTCTCAAAATCTGTAACAAATATTCCATAACAGTGTAAGTTGTCAGTGGATGGCTGATGTACGTGAATTTTGCACATTATGCATGATTGTTTTATAAGCTCACAACTTCTCTAATAAAAAATTTTAAAAAGAAGATGAGAAAAAAGGATGATTTCTGAATAGAGAACTATCCTAAAAACTGGAAGAACTGGTAAAAGAAGGGCAAATTAAACCCAAAAGGAGCAAAAGGAAGGAAATAACAAAGCTTGAAATGGAGATGAATTAAATGGAGAATAAAAAAATATACATCATGAACCAAAAAAATCAATAAATTTGACAAACCTTTAGCTAAACACAAAGAAAACTGAGATAGGCAAAACTAACTAAAATCAGAAATGAAAAGAGGAACATTATTACTGTTCCTTTTTATTATCCCACCAAATAAAAAGAACTTTAAGAGGATAATATGAAAAACTGTACAACAGCAAATTAGATAAGCTAGATGAAATGGAAAAATTCCTAGCAACACACAAAGTACCAGATTGACTCAAGAAGATATAGATGTCAAATAATAACTAGTAAAGACAGTCATCAAGACCTTCCCAACAATGAAACCATATTACTTCATTGGGAATTTTATCAAATATTCCAAGAAATATTAAGACCAATCCTAATTTTTTCCAAAAATTGGAAGAGCAGTCTAATGGTCTGTAGTTGTATGTACCTCAGAAAAGTATGTTCTTCATGTTAATCCATTCCTGTGGATGTGGATCTAGTGTAAGTAGAAACTTGGTGAGAAGAATCTTAAATTAAGATGTGGCTTACCTCATCCAGGGTGGGCCCTAATCCTCTTACAGGAGTCTTTGAGAAGAGAATGAAATTCAGATAGAGAGAAGCAAGAAGCTGGAAACAAGGACAGCTGAGAGAGAAGGGAGATATCAGCAGACAAATCTTCCTTCAGCCCTTTCCTTGTTGCTGCAGTGTTCTGCTGATCTCTGGAGTTTTGAAATAGTTGATTCAGACAGTTCCTCACTATTTAATAGTTAGTTGTTCTGGTTAAGGGATTGATTCCTGGAGCATTCTACTCCACCATCTTCCCACAATTCTCCTGTGTGCATGTATCATTGTGTACACATGCCCAGATTTCTCTAGGGAAGTTGTTGGCATAATTGTTGGCTATATTGAATGCAGATATTCAATTTTGTTACAAAATGTCAAAATGACTCCTGAACAGTCTATTATGTTGTCCTAATGTCAGTGTATGATAGTATTTGTTGCTTCACATTATTTTTGCACATCTTGTTGTCAGCTTTTTAAATTTTGGTAAATCTCACATGTAGGTATGCAATTGTATCACCTTTTAGTTTTAATTTAGATTTCCCTCTGAGCACCTTTCTTTTACTAAATTATTTCTGTTTTGAAGTATTTGTTCAATTATCTTGCCCAATTTTCCTATAGGATTGTATGTTGGTACTGATTTATGAAGGTATTAATATATGCTGGACATAAGTCTTTGTCATTTATATCTGTTATAAAATCTTCTCTAACCAGTCAGTGTCTCTTTAACTTTCTTTATATTGTCTTTCATTAACTGGATCTTATTAATTTTTCTGCCATAAACTTCTCAGTCTTATTCATGGTTGTTATTAATTTCTGTGTCTTGTTAAGAAGAAACAACATATAATACAAATAATACTTTGTAATATCTTTATGTTTTCCTTCAGCTTTTTGCATGTAATTGACCTTGCATTTTATTGTGTAATACTGACACAGGTGTACAATTCAATTTTATATACATACCTAATTATCCCAGGACTAAGTATTTAAAAAATTTTTCCTTCCTCCATTGATCTCCAGTGCCAATCTGGTCATACATAACTAATGGATGGATATTCCTGTTTCAGGGCTCTTCCTTCTTTCCATTGGCTTATTTTCCTATTTGTGCCCTGATACCACACACGTTGAGTTGTAATTATAGGATGTCTCTGTATTATTGTACAACTGGTTCCTCCACTTTTTTCTCCTTTTTCTGAAGGGTTTTTACTTTTTCCATCCCATTTCCATTTAAAGTTTAGACTTGTTGAGGCCTAGTTTTATTTGTTTTTGTTATCACCTTGTATCCATAACTCATTTCCAAAAAGAAAATCTTTCTCCTATTCTTTTAATTCTCTTAGGTTAAAAACTTTATATTCCATAATGGTGACAATGGGAGGTGGAGGAGATCATTCCATACACTCACTATGCCTTATTTATCTGTAGTTATAATTTATTTATCCATTTTAGATATATATATATATAATGATAATTAAATATCCATGTCATTTCCACCCAACTTAAGACAGAGTATCACCAATAGCTTTGAGCCTCCTAAGTGCAACAAGATCTCTTTCTTTCTTCAGAAATGAAGTATAAATTTTCTGTTAAAATAAGCAAAACCTACATTTCTATTTTACTTCAAGTTGATGAGCTTATTGAATATAGGATGACATCAAATAACATTCTAAGACTTTCACACTCTGACTATATACTTGTGACTTTCTGAATACTCACATGCCCTCTTTAAGCTCCAGCCTTGTAAAACTACCTGAAAACATATGTTTTTCCCTTCCTTGTATTTTTGTCCACTATAATTCTTTTCCATGAAATGTTTCTTTTCTATCTTTCCTCATAGTACTGGCTAATTTTTACTTTTCTCTCAAAACTCTCAAAATATTATTCTCTTCTTCATAATACTCTTTTGCTCTTAAATAATGCCTGCTTTTTTTTCTTACATGGTACTTCATTGGCTACAAACCTTTTCTCTCTTTTGCTAGCATGTGATCTACCTAAAGACAAGTTCACCATCACCTCTACATTTAGTGATCCAAAAAAGATAAGCACTCAAGAAATGACCACGTGGGTCTAAGCCCCCTCTCGATATAGAGGTGAAATAACATTATTGTCCCAGGGGCCACAGGATGGAGGAATAAAATATGGATTAGAGTGGACAAATGGGTGACTAGTAATAGATGAAACTGTAGCACTGATTTGGAGAAAGTGGCCACGGTAGTTGCTGAGGGCAGGGAGAGGGAAGAACAGACATGATGTGGGAGCATTTTGGGGACTTGGAGTTGTCCTAAATGATATTGCAGAGACAGATATTGGACATTAGATATCATGCCATAACCCACTGAATGTACTGGGGGAGTGTTTAAAGTACAGTGTAATCTATAATCCATGCGGTGCAGCAGTGCTCCAAAATGTATTCACCAAATGCTATGAATGTGCCACAATGATGAAAGAGATTGTTGATGTAGGAGGAGTGTGGGGGTGTGGGCTATGTGGGAACCTTTTATATTTTTTAATGTAACATTTTTGTGATCTAAGTATTTTCAAATGAATACAATTTAAAAAAAGAAATGACTGGAATGGCATTTTGCATATAATGGCTAAATACATTTTAATCACTCATTATTTGATTTAATTCAGCATGTAATTTTGGTTGTTGAGGCATAAAATGGTTAGGAGACATGACTCAGATTTTATGGCTATTCAACATCATAGTATCCTCATAGTTTTCTTTTCTATGCAGGGGAACTCCAGAGCAAGTGAAAAAGTAGGTGTTCTGGGCTCATCCAATGTCTGATGAGAAAACAAATATAAGAGACTCGGGCTTCAAACTAGAGACTCAGGCTAATCACAGCATCATGGTGAGATGAAGATTAGGGGTAGAATGAAGGGTTTCCATGGAGGAAATGTGCCCTTGTTACTACATTCTGTGATAATGGCTGTGATCTCTCTAAGTTGTGCACGTTTTGCATGCAAGGGGGTTTGCAGGTACTCTAGTTTTAGTTTCTGTGGTGTAATTTTTAGTTTCTCTGTGAGCAAAAGGGGGTGACCATAAGCAGCTCCCTAGATGTTAGGTGCCATTTACACTGGACAATTACCAGGGACAGTTTTCTCAAGTACAACCCATCACCACAGCATGCTCTATGTATATGATCTTGTTCTGTCCTCACCACAGCTGGATCTGGGGTTTGCTTTCTATGATGGCAAAAAGATGTAAAAGTGAGGTGCAGATGTGAACCCACACTCTTGTACTGCTAAAGGGAAGGTCATAAATGTGAACTCAGCCATGTGTCATAATACTGTGACCTACAGACATGAACTTACCACACAACCATATGCTTGCTAGAAACCATGCAAGAGAGTTCTAGCACATGTGTATGTACCTACACCCAAATTACCTGGGCCTACAAAGAGACCAAAACTGCCCATCATTATAAAGTAGTCACATGGCCTAGGGAAGCTAGCTGTCCAGAATATTACAGACTTTGGCATAGTTATTAGTACCCAAAGCACACAGTACTCCCACATGCAAATGAGCAGCTCAAAATTCTGAGTTGTGTGGCAATACATAGGATAACATGGTCAATCCTAAGAGGGCTGAGGACACAGCTCAGCAAGTCACCAAAAGCAGACAGGCAGGAAGTGGCTGTGGCTCAATCAGTTGGGCTCCTGTCTACCACACGGCATGAACCCAGGGCCTCTTTGTAAAGGCAGGCTCAGCCACATGCTGCAGAGAGCTACTGGCCCAGGTGCCATGGAATGCCATGAGCCCGCAAGCACTGCAGAAGGTATCCAGGCCTGCAAGCACCATGGGGCACCAAGTCAGCAAGGTGACACAACAAAAAGGGAGACAAGCAAAAAAAACACAGAAGAGCATGCAGCAAATGGACACAGAGAACAGACAGCAAGCAAGCCACAAAGCGGGGGGAGGGGAAAATAAATAAGTAAAAATACAGACACAGAAGAACGCACTGTGAATGGACACAAAGAACTGAGAGCAAGCAAAAAAAAAAGCTGCAAAGGGGTGATTAAAAATACATATATAGGGAAACGGACTTTGGCCCAGTGGTTAGGGCGTCCGTCTACCATATGGGAGGTCCGCGGTTCAAACCCCGGGCCTCCTTGACCCGTGTGGAGCTGGCCGTGCGCAGCGCTGATGCGCGCAAGGAGTGCCATGCCATGCAAGGGTGTCCCCCGCGTGGGGGAGCCCCACGCGCAAGGAGTGCGCCCATGAGGAAAGCCGCCCAGCGTGAAAAGAAAGAGCAGCCTGCTGAGGAATGGCGCCGCCCACACTTCCCGTGCCGCTGACAACAACAGAAGTGGACAAAGAAACAAGACGCAGCAAATAGACACCAAGAACAGACAACCAGGGGAGGGGGGGAAATTAAATAAATAAATAAATCTTAAAAAAAAAAATACATATATATTAAAAAAAAGCAGATAGGCATTGAGAAGACAATACAGTGCATTTGATAACATCATCCCAAATGACACCATAGATGCTCAAATCATGAGTCACACAATACTGTCACTGAAAAATAGAAACTCAGGAACATCATCATTCTTAACCTTGTTTCTAAAACCCTTCTTGAAACATTCTTTCTTATTTATTTATTTATTTATTATTATTATTTTTTAATTACATTAAAAAAAATATATGAGGTCCCATTCAACCCCACCGCCCCCGCTCCCCACTCCCCCCACAGCAACACTCTCTCCCATCATCGTGATACATCCATTGCACCTGGTAAGTTCATCTCTGAGCATCACTGCACCCCATAGTCAATGGTCCACATCATAGCCCAGACTCTCTCACGTTCCATCCAGTGGGCCCTGGGGGGATCTACAGTGTCCCGTAATTGTCCATGAAGCACTATCCAGGACAACTCCACGTCCCGAAAACGCCTCCACATCTCATCTCTTCCTCCCGTTCCCCACACCCAGCAGCCCCCATGGCTACCGTTCCCACACCCATTCCACATTTTCTCTGTGGACATTGGATTGGTTGTGTCCATTGCACACCTATGTCAAGTGAGGGCTTAGATTCCACATGGGTACTGGATGCACTCTTCCCGCTTCTAGTTGTAGACACTCTAGGCTCCATGTTGTGGTGGTTGACCTTCTTCAACTCCATGTTAGCTGAGTGGAGTAAGTCCAATAAGTCAAAGTGTAGGAGCTGAAGTCTGTTGAGGCTCTGGGCCTGGGTGTCATATTATCAGTCCAGAGATTCAAATCCCCTACATATATCTTAAACCCAGCACCAACTATAATTCCAATAAAGTATCATGCAAGTCTTGTGAAAAGAGATCCCCTCTGAGTCCATTTCCATCACGCAGAAACACCAGCTCCAAAGAAGGGCCATCTGTCATGGCAGTGAACCCCTTCTGTCATGACCATAGAACCCGTGGGTCTCTTTATCCCTCAAAAGAACCAATACCTGGGGTTGTATCTACCTTATCTGTCTCTTAGACTCTGTTCAGTTGTACATAGGGGTATTCCTTCTGACAACCTCCAGACTCTTTTTTAGAGACTCACAGCCTTATAATCTCATTTCTCCTTTCCATTTCCCCCTTACATTAGGTCAAACCGCTTCCCGAAGTCATGTTATTATATGTAGACAGGGATATTCTGCTGTTCCGCATTGCATCTTTAATTCAAGGTCATTTTCTAGTTGCTTCTTCAGCTGGTATGTGGTAGTGATCCCTCGGTGCCAGGGAGGCTCATCCCCGGGTGTCGTGTCCCACGCTGGGGGGAATGCATCACATCTACATGCTGAGTTTGGCTGTGAGAGTGGCCACATTTGAGTAACATGAAGGCTGTCAGGAGGAAACCCCCAGGCACAATGCTACTCTAGGCCTTGTTCTTATTGCAGGTGCATAGGCTCAGAAGTGTAGCCATTAGTATCAAGAGCCCACTGTTGGGCCCTCCTTCCTTCCTGGTTCTTGCCGTTGCACCTGGAGGATTGCCGCTGCTCTCCCAGGGCCCACAACAGTGACCCCCCGGCCAGGAGCCCAGTATCCCCCCAGCTGTTGTTTTTAATTGTTTCCACTATGAGTATATATAGACATTACCATATACCCTGGGCATATGCCCTGTATAACTCCCTGTCAATCATATATATCCTGTCAATAACATCCCATATCAGTATTCCTCCACTGCCATTGTTGAACCACTCTGTGATCCAAAACTTCCCGTACAGTGAATCCCAACATAATGTCAGCTTCAGAAGAGTCTTAGATCACCAAAATTCATATATACAATATACAGTATTTCCCCAGATCCACCATAAAACCTTTTCCCTTCCACAGCAATAATCTTTTAACTTATTCATATCATATTTCCTGAAACTGATGTACAGATTCTGAAACTATAGTTTTCAAACAAGGTAACATTTGTGCTTACTATGTGGTCCATACTTTAGGTTGTACAGTTTTCTAAATTTTTTAGTTATCCTATGTTTTGTCTTACGGTTTTCATTATTAGTCTGTCGTCCCCTATATGTTTTTGGTGTAATATTAGCTGTTTTATATTCATCCTCGTGTACTCTCACATAACTCCTCTTTTGCCCCCTTATTTACCTTTGTTCTATCCATTGCACGTCCATTTTCCCCTCCCCTTAGGGCCCACAACGCCTGCCAATCTAATGCCCTGGGAGCCGTCCTTTCTCACGAGAGATACAGTTCTCTCTATTCGACGGCATTAGTCTTCCCCAGGATATGGGTCCACCCCACCCAATGGTAGAACCCACCTTGGCAAAATGAGCCTTCAGCTATTCCCTCCGGAGTTCGTCCCGCATCAGACCATACCCCCTGTGCGTCCTAACCAGGTGACCCTCCTACTTATACTTTGATACGTTTTACTCAGCATTTAGTTCTCAATGAACTTCTGGCACTCTCCCATGTTTGTATGTTGCCCCTCCCTCCCACCTATTTCTTGGACCATATTACCCCTCTTCCCATCCCCAGCCCCCCTCAAACCCAGAAAACCCCACCCGAAGGTAACCCCTTGCCCCCATTTTGTCCCTTCTTTGTGCTCATACTTACCCCCAGCTCATCACAGATTCCACCCCTACAGACATTAACTCACATCCTTCCTCCACCCCCCGATTTCCAGTAAGCCACTTTTCCAGACTCTAGCTCTCTGAGGCAGTTAACTTATTTCATATCATTGAGGTCATATAGTATTTGTCCTTCAATGCCTGGGTTGCTTCACTTAACATAAGATTCTCAAGGTTCATCCATGTTACCACGTGCGATTGTAGTGTTGAAACATTCTTAAACAGCTGTCTTTATGGGTGTTGGCACTCAATCTAGGCAGCCCTCCATAATGAGCATCCCAGAGTTGATGGCCAATAATGAACAAACAATATTTCAATGAATTAACAAAGGGAGTTGCAAAGAAAGACTAGAAGAAAATCCATATGATTAATAAGCAGTGACATTTAAATGGTAATATTTTAGATTATCAATCTTCTACAATTGATTATCTTTATTACAATATGATACTGAATAAATGCAATGGAATGTACAATGTAGACTGGAATCTAGACCACCAAAAAAAGTTGCTTTTAATCAAGTGGAAATTCCTGTGGAACAAATGGTAAATGTAGCATCAGTACATGTGTATCCATGGAGCTGAATTTGTTGGATTTGTCAAGAGGATACTGGCAATTTAGGTGAGATACACTATAGAGAGGAGGTGTGATAGTACTCAGCCACTGGGTCATAGCATGTATTTTTGTGCCATTTGCACACTGGGTATGGCCAATTGCTTTAGGCTTCCATTAGCTACAAAGCTGGGACACTGAGTTTTGTTTCTTTCCTCCTACTCTCCCTGCCATCTTTCTTTCATGATGGAAGGCCCCACAGCAGCTCACATCATGCTTGTTAAACTACCATCTCTACAAAATTTAGCATCTTGTCCAAGGCCATAAATTTCTTCAGCAATTCATAAGCAACCCACCAATATGAGGCATTATTCTGTGTCCTCCTAGCACCCCAGGAACAACGATGGTGGCACTTCCAAGGGACCAAGATGATAAAGAGGTCCCATCTACAGCCAGGGTGAGGTTACTATTCTTTATCTAAAATGACAATGTTCCTTTTCAGTCACTTTCAGATGAGGATGCCTCATCATGTACATATTACATGACATAACACAATTTTCTTAGGGTAGGAAGCATCAAGTGAGAACCTCCATTAACTGATCCAACTTTGAAGAGATCATCCACAAAGTGGGGCAGCAGTTTACCAAGTAGTCTTTTATTGAACTATAACTTCTTTCACCTTAGGTTGAGAATTTGCAATCACATTCAAAACTGAATTTAACAGATGCATGTCTCAGAAAAAACTCATGCCTCTCCTGAAGTGTCTGCTATAATTGCTTATCAGGTCTTGCTTGACCACTATTTCACATCTGATTTACTAATGATGCCAAACAAGCAAAAGTCCTTTGCAAACAGACAAAACATGATATGATCCTCATAGGCTTTTCTCTAATTGCAGATGGCCCCAGGAGCAAGTCAGATTGGTAGGTATCTAGAATACTGATTAAGGAAATATATGGGTAAGATAAGTTTGCCTGTAGAGCCATGGCGGCTCCAGGTACTGGTGGGAGTGAAGATTGTGGTATGGTTAGACATGAATTTCTCATGATAAGGACTATGGCCATTCTCTATTGTCCAGTAAGCAAATGCATTCCCTTTAGGTGGCATGGATTTGTGTGTACTGTGGTTAGGGCATTGTATGACTGACTGTATGTGGAGGAATTGTGGAGGTATGTGGGGCATTAATGTGTGTTTCCCTAAGAGAAGCCCAACATACAAAGGACAATTATCATTGAAAACTTTCTAAAAACTCATCCCATCACCACTGCACATTTTGCATATATTAACCTGTAAAATCCTCACCAGAATCATTCTTGCAATGATGGACACTCTCCCCATCCCTTACATGAAGATTCTGAGGGGCATTGATTAATGACCCAAGACTTCAAATTCCTAAGTGGTAGAGTCAAATATTCTACCACTAATATCTGTGATAGTGCTACCTATCAAAATATATACTAATATTGTGATAGTGTATCACAATATACCAATATTGTGAGCTACTATCACTTACATCACAGGCATGATTTATTAGTGACATTGAAGGAGTTTCCATCATCTGTATATATGCATGTGCCCTAGACAGTTCTTAAACACTGCACTTAAATATTTGATATACTCAGGGGTCATATAACCCAGGGTTGCATTAGTTGCATTTTACCAAATCTTTTAGTTATTAGTTTGAAAAGCAAGAGAAAGCCCAAAATGTTTCTGGTAAATTCTGAGACTTGTGAGGCATCAGTAGAACAAGTTGCCAATCTCTGCCAATGTTGGGTCACAGCTCAGTGCATGGCCCAAGTAGACAGGTATTGGGGAGATATTTTCATCTACTTGATGACTTTATTGCCACAGCCATACAAATGATCATTCTGTGAGTACACATTGGAGGAACAGTAACCAGGAAGTAATCAAACTCCATCTTAGTCATAAGCTTCATGTTCATCACTCTCATTGCCACATTCCTGCATAGGTGGAATAAAGAATCAATGCTCAACCTCTCAATACAGTTAATCCAAATTAACTGTCCCACAGTGGGCTGGTTCATGTAAGCATGGAGAGTCACATCACTCAGTGAATACAAAAATACAGTAATGAAAAGAAAGAATGAAGGAAAAATGTAAGTTGAACATTTGTTACTTTTAAATGGTAATGCTTCAGTATAATGCCAAGCTCTATAAAGACTATCCTTATGACACATCTCAGTGACTCAATACAAAGAATAATTTACCTAGAATTATATCCAGTCCACCAATACACACAAAGAAAAATACTACACAACAAATGAGTATTTTAGTAGCAGCATTTTGTAGTAGTGGAGATTGAAATGATCTTGTGAAGTACAAAAGGACACTACAATTAGCATTGATTCAAAAGAGGAAGGAAGAGTGACAGGACTCTGAGGGAATAGCATCTATTTAATACTATTTGTGGGTTGGATATATCATGTTGCTCTTGGATGCCTTAAGCTACATAGCCAAACATTCTTGTTTCTCATTTGTTTCCTGTTCCTCTCCTCCTTTAAAATCCTTCTTCCACCAGAAAGCATGGGCTACCACACATCATTCCAGGCTTATTGCCCTCAGCTCCATATTTTCTTGCCCATTGCAAAGACATGGCAGCTGCCTGAATAATTCATGAACAACACCCCATGTAAAGATACTTACTCTGTGTCCTCCCAGCAACCCCCACGGGTCTGTTAGAGGAGCCCCCTAGAGATAGGGCAGACAAAGATGTTCCATCTAACTCAAAGGTAAGGTCACCCTTTCTTTTACTGAAATAAACTTCCTAATTTTAGCTTTCATTAAGATATGAAAATCAGACCAAGTAATTATTCATGATGTATACAATTTCCTTGGTCAGGGGGAGTGTTCATTTGGAGCCTGTTACTAACTTAGCCCTGACACAAGAGGAACCACAAAGAATCACCTGTATGATACAGGGCTAGTTTTTCCTTGTAGGATTAAGATTTTATTTCCAACCTAAATAGACAGGAGAGATGGATCAAACAGGAAAATCCTGTGCATTTCCACACGTCTGTTACAGTTACTTTAGGGGCATTTCACTGGACCACTTTTTACCATCAGCTTTTCTAAAGGAAGCAGCAGAGTAAAATATTTGTGCAAACATAAACAGCATGGTCCAATCCTCAGTGTTTTCATTTCTCTAGTTGTAGGTGGCTTCAGGAGTAAGTGAAAATGGTATGGATTTTGGTATTGGTTACACATTAAGAAAAAAAATCTAGATAATTTAACCACAAGGTTTTTCATGCTTACTTTACTGTGGAGAGAAGCCTGCTTTCAGCTTCCACGGGACATAAGAAATAGGAATGTGCTTCTGTTTAAGGTGAAGACAAATGGCCATGTACTACAGTACTTGGAAGCAGCTGTGTTCCCATTAGGTGGTTTGGGATTTTGCTCATACTCCACCACAGTTGCACATTTTACATATATTTGCACAGTCAATGGTCAAACTATAACACTGGGCTTCAAAAGGGGCAGGAGGAGTGGTAAGAATCTCTCATTGAACAAACTGCTGCATTTTAGTCCCTTTGTAGGGTTATTTCTTGCTGCTCTGGGATGTCCTTAGCTAAACACCAGTGACAGCTTCCCTTGCACAGGGAACATCTCAGGACCCAGGGTAGGGAGCTGGGATTCCTATGGTAGCCAGCACGGCCTCAGGTAGAGAAGAGAGGGTGGAGGCCTTATTTTAATAATGTTCCTGTGGATGCTTGTGTTCCTAAAAGACTGGCTTGTGGATCAGAGGTACATCTCCACCAGAAGCAAAGATGATGACAATCCAGGTAGGTAACAATTCTCAAGGAAGGATCTAATGGAGAGGATTCCAGATCAGTAGTTATACCTGGTGCCAAATCCAAAATGCTGGATTAGGAATTAAACCTACATTTCATCACATTCGAGAAAGGCTTGATTCCAGCTGCCCCTTCAGTGCTAAAAAACCCTAGCAGGTTTCTGTAGGACTTCTGTGAATGGGCTGCTGGATGGCTTCACACACTGGCTCTCCAAATCCTACTCAGCTGGAGTTCTGGAATTGAGCAGGCCCAAGAGAGAATCTCTGGGCAGCAGGACCACAGCTTCCCTGCTCCTCCCTAAACCAGTGCTGCTGCCAGGCACCTCTGCTATGTCCTTCACACAACATGTGTGTCCCTCCCTATACCTTTCCCCCGGCTTGTCAAAGCACCCAAGGTACCCAGTCCTAGAGAGGCTTGATGAAGTCACTTCTTTAATTGGCCATGCATCCTGCATAAATCCTATTATGTCAATTGCAGGACAAGAGAATGTGGGCAAGTTACCTCTAATCTCGTGTTCATCTACCCAAAAGGGTTAGGAAACCTATGGGGGCATTGAGAGGGCAAAGGTCTGCCCAATTCCTAAGGCCATCCCAGGCACTTGACAGCCACTTGGTTTGTGAGGTGGGTGGTAGCTCTCTTCCCCAGGATCTGATTCAACTCCAGGCTGCAGGGAGTTGCTCCTGGAGATGGTTGAATTGGTAAGTGAACAATTTATTGACTGGAGAGGACAACAATAAACACTCCATGTTCTCCTATGGAACAACAACACGAATGGAAATTAAAGCAAATAAGCACTAATTAGGAGACAGAAGAGAGGCAGGGAGGTTCTGAGCCAGGAAAATGGGAAGGAAAGCAATAGCATGCTTAGAAGACAAGGAGACACTGACTGCTTTCTTAGCGCTCAAGGAAGATATGAGCATTTCTCCCTAAAATTAGAGCATGTGAGGTCTAGAACACAGACGCTGTATCTTAGGCAAACCACACAAGGCAGAAGAGATGCAATTGAAGCTCAAAATCAGGATGAGATGAGGACAGAATTGTATCCTAGGTGCAGGTCATGTTATGACATCAAAAATAGGGGCTTGAGCTCCCCTTTCAACCTGAACTTTCTCCTTTCCTTTTGCAAGGCCACCCCATCACCGTTACAGCATTGTGCATTCAGAAGCATTTTTCACAGATGAAGAAGATTCAGACATAGAGAATGGCAACCTGCATGTAATTTATTTCCTTTCTCCCTATTTTTTAAATCTGTTTCTTATCTGTAAGCATTTCTTTGTAGCTCTTCCTTTATCCATTCTTTATATAATTATCTTGAAGGACCTGGTCTCTTCCAGAAAGATGAGTTCATACCAATGATAATGTCTTTAAAACATGTCTCCAACTTCCTACCTACTATATTTCTACATTACACTGATTTTTCAACCTACTCTGCACAATGAATCAACTCATGGAAACCAGATGGACCAGAAAAGTAGCTGTGCTGGGATCAGAAGCCTGGATCTCCATCATGGGGAAGGGGACTCCGTGAAGTTAGTTCTGGGCTGGGCTATTCCCTCATAGTAGTGATGCTACACATGCAGCTCTGGAAATGCAAGTCTGTTCTCCCTGCAGCTGCCTACACTCTTTGAGGAGGAGGAGAAGGAGTCTCTTTATGTCAATTGTCTGTTCCTGGAAAGCACAGATGGCATCCAAGATATAGAAAGAGAAGAACAAGAAGAGGACATGTTGAGTGTGGTGTGGGTAGAATGAGGAGGAGAAGGGAAACAGGTCAACTAACACTCCATTGATTCTTTACTTTCTCCTGACACTTCAGGAAATCTAGCCTTCTTGAGGAGCTTACTGAAGAGACTGCAACTGTGGGAGCATGGAGATAGAGGTGAGAATTGGATGGTGAAAATAAGTGCAGGCAGGTGAAGGATGCCCTGAGACCCTCACCCTAGGGACTAGAAACCCATTCCACAAAAGTCCTAATTTGCTCAGCTATGGCTCCTTAGTTAAGAGGAGAGAGCTCTAGCCCAGTTTAAGAACAGAGTTTGCCCTCCCAATCCCCTTAAAGGCCACCAGCTCTTCCCCTCTCTATTACTGAGTGTGGTGGATAATGTGGAGTGTCATTGAGTGCCACCTAGTCAGGTCCCAAGGGAAAAGGTTGAGTTAGATTGTTAGTTTGCCAGGGCTGCTTTACCCAATACCACTGGCTAGTTGGTGTATATGCAGGAATTGACTGCCTAATAGTTTCAGAGGTTAGAACTAAACTCTAGGTGTGAGCATGGCCATGATTTCCCTCAAGCTGGTGGCAGTTTGCCAGCAATCCATAACTCCACTTCTCCCTCCATCACCTATCATCTCTTTATATTTGTCCCCTCTGCTCCTGCTCATGAATTTCTCTAGACTTGCTCTCTTTAGGACTCCATGCATAAAGGACTAAAGCCACCCTGTAGCAGACTGGCATCACCTACACCAATAAGATCTGACAGCCCTATTCACAAACGAGTTCACTTCCCTAGGAGTTGAGGTGAGGGTGAAACCATGACTTTATGGCTGGACCTGACTTGATCCAACAAGAACAGTGATGCTCTGGGGTCCCTCTTCAGCAAGAAGGGTAGCTACTGAGGCCATTTGTTCTCACTGGGACCTGACTCTCAGTTGCCCAAGACATGGGGTTCTCAGTCTCTGCAGTTCTCTACCCAGATACCAGATTAGCTCATGCACCTTTTCTCCAGATGCAGGTCTTGAGGATTTCTCTATGTATGTAGAAGTCAAAGAAACAAAACCTGAAGGAAATTTCCCTGCAGAGCTAACTTGGGATGAGAGAAGCAAGTAGGATTTCACATTACTCATTTCCCCTTATTAAAGATTGTAATTATTAAAATAACTCTATTATACTATAATGAGGAGTGTTTTATAATATCTACATTTTGGAATATATTAATGTAATAAAATTTGTTTTTGGTATCACAGTATAACTTTTTAAAAATGGAAAATGACAGGTAAGCTTTGTGTTTGATTAAGAATGAAACTGTTGGTTAGGAAAAGGAAGGTCTTTTTTAATATGAATCTTTCATGACTGAACTCTGTTGGAAATTTCTAGACAATCTTTGTCACAGACAGCACCCTCTGCAAAGAGCAGCAATAGGAATTCAATGCCTCCTGGATCTGGCTCCCAGGGGTATCAGGGACCTAAGGTCACTTCTCCAGGGTCTGAGGTATCTTCTGGGTCTTGCAACCCACCTCAGGTATTCCAGATTCTGTATTTGTGTTGCAGATCCTACAACTGACAGCTTCAGAGACCTTGACTAGAGGCCTCAGTTTGAGGCTAAGAGGAGCTGGAGATCTCACAGTGTTTGGAGATGCCTCAGTACTCACTCTTCTACTACACTCAGAATGAGTCAATTTAATGACAGTTTAGTTTTACTTCAAAAGATTAGGTTGTTTTAGGAAGAGGTTACATTTAATTTTACTTATTAAACAATATTTGTATCTTTAATATGTGTATTTATCAAATAAACACATATATAGATAAGCACCCTAAACAAAGTTAGCACTATATGAATTATATTTGGTCTCCATAATGGCTCCCAAGGTCATACTCTCACTCCTAGAATCCTCACTGTTAGTTGAATAATGGTAAATTGAGTTTGTATCATCCATCCTCCTGTCAATGAATTTCAGTAATTTCATTTACTGAACTCTGTTCACTCACATGGAAGAGGTCTTGCCCAAAATATTAACCTTTGTCTAGTAGGATAATTGAGTTTCAATGACTTTTTTGCTTTTTTTCTCTATTTTTTTAATGTTACATTAAAAAAATATAAGAGGTCCCCATATACCCCCCACTCCTCTCACCCCACTCCTCTCACATCAACAACCTCTTTCATCATCATGGGATATTCACTGCATTTGATGAATACATTTTGGAACACTGCTGCACCACATGATAATGATTTAAATTGTAGTTTACACTCTCCCCCAGTCCAACCAGTGGTCAATGCCTTTTTTATTACATTTCTGTGTTGCTGGGTATAAAATCACAAATATTTCTTTCCACAATTATATTGCCCCATTTGCGTCTGGCACAAAATATCGTTCTCAAAAATGTTGATGAAATACTAATTACTTTGCATAATGCATGTATAAGGATTTTTATATTTTCTTTAATGGGTAATTTTCCTAAAATATGCTTTGCATTTAGCCTTTCTTAGTCAGTGCTCAGTGTGCACTTTTGATATGCAGCTTCAAAGAATTTCATATCAAATAAAGGAATTGTAATTTTTAGTATTTCTTTCAAGTCTTTCAGCTGGTTTTCTGGTTCAGACATTCTATACCATTTCTCATTGTATTAACTCAGGGTTCTCTATGGAAACAAAATCAACAGGAGATATCTGTAAAGAGTATGAGATTTTATAAAATTCTCTCATGTATAGTGGGGATGCACAAATCCAGATTCTGTAGGCAGGCTGCAAAGCCAGGGGCTCTGATGAAAGTCCCATGAAGTTCCCAGGAGACGCTGGCTGTCCAAAGAGGAGCTGGGAAATTTTCTCTCAATGCTGAATCACTTCCCCTTTTTAAGGCATTCAGTTGATTGCATAAAGCATCACACATTGCTGAAGGCAATCTCCCTGGTTGACTGTAGACATAATCAGCCATCTATGCAGTAAACTCACTGATGACTTAAGTCCACAAATGCCCTTATATTACAATTAGCCCAGTGCTTGCTTAACCAAAAAAGTGGGCACACGTTCTGGCCAAGTTGACATATTAACATAACCATCACACTCACCTGTTGACTTTTCTTTCAAACCTTTAACATTCTACACAATATCTTTTCAGCACTTTCCACTTATTACCTTCTCTTTCTACTTAAGCATTGTCACCCTATTTCATATATATTACATTTCAAGTTTGAACTGATACTTTCCCAATTTTCTACTGCCTAATTTCTCCCCATTCTTTTTTTGTTTTATTAATAATTTGTAATGTCTTCTCATATATTGTTTCATTTTCTTAGTGCCTCATATCTTCTTTTGAGAAAGTATATTTCAGTACATAATATAAATCATGATAAAGAGTTTTCATTCATTTGGGGTTATTCTGTACTTACTCCTTTTCTCACTATATTATTTGAAAATAACATGAATTTTTTTCTTTTGATTTTCACATGATTAAAAAAATTATAGACAGAAGTGAGATTCAAAATACCTTTTCCAACAACACAGAACTGTTTCTGTGTCTAGATGTATTATGAAAATTTTTTAAAGCATGGAAGCTTTCTTCCTGATATTTCTGGATTCTGTACTTTTAGCACTCCTAAAAATGCATCGTCACTCTCATTACCTCTATTGCACCCATCATTGTGTATTTTTTTCCTCCATGTGATTACTGAATATTTCTTTTAGCAAGTGAAACATGAATTACTACTTTGCCAAAATCAAGTCATTCTCCATAAACGGTTATGTATTTTTAAAACCAATTATCTGTTATTTTCAAATATATGACTTACATTGTATTTCATTACTGAATTAACTTATTTTTGAATATTTATATACATATTATTCCTATACTCATTAGATTTTAGTTTCTTATATTTCTTATATATGTAAATTTCTTTGTTTTTACACTTTATATCTGAGTTGACTTCAGAGTTAACTTCCTTTTTATTTCATTTTAAATCAATCTATTTTCATACATACTTGGTGTTAGCAATGGCAGTTCATATCAGCAATTTTTTTTTTAATTTCTATTACTTTGATTCACAATCACATTGGTTCAGTGCCATTTATATGGACTACAATATCACCACCATATGGCTTTAAACCCATTATCAGGCACATACACCAACATCCCTGAAGGAATCTTGGTATTCCCATGGCCCCCAAGGATTGTCTTTAATACTTGTCCTTGATCCATTAATAGTACTGTTTTCTTAATAACCTCTAGAAAGAATAAACTCATTTAATATGCTTTATTGAATTTAAAACTTAAGAACACATCAAAATGTTTCAGGCATATTTTATCATGAGCGGATTATGAAAACTTGAACACGTGGACATTAGAAAGAATTCAGTTCTTCAAAACCATAAAATTGTAGGTATGCTACAATTAACTCACATTCCAGGATTTCATAAATGCACTCACAGGATGCTATCACCTGGGAACTTTCTACTGCTTACTAAGCAGAGGGACACTTGTGGAAGTCATTCTACTCTGTTTATACACCTGCATCTACAAAACTCGCTGCTAACATAATACTCAATAGTGAAATCCTGAAAATCTTGCCTATGAAGTCTAGCCAGAGCAGTTGGGTAAGAAAAAGAAATAAAGTCATTCAGATTGGAATGGAAGAAGGAAAGCTATCCTTACATACAGATGACATAATCTTATAAAAACAAATTCCAAAGAATTCACAATACTAATTTTACAATAATGCAAACTTGTCATGTATAAGATATACACAAAAAAGGTTTTATAATACAGCAAAAAAAACAAATGGATTTTTTAGAAGTCCATTTAATTATTCACTAACAATTTGAATACCTAATGAATTTAATGAAAGGGTGAAACACTTGAACACTAGCAAACATACCTGCATTAAACTGAAGTCCTAGACATATGGTAAGACATCATTTGTTCAAGGATGGTAAGACTCAGTAATGTTCTAATATCAATACTACCTACAGGAAACTACAGATCAATATAATAGTTTTAAAAATCCCAGCATCCATTATTCTTTTTGCAGAACTGGAAAAACTGATTGTCAAATTTAAATGGCATCAATTACTGTCTTGAAGAGTCAAAACAATCATCTTTCTCCTTTGTGAGATTGGGATAGGTTAATTTATATAACATCAGGAGGTCTTCCCTTGAGATCTGGTTGACTTAAGAATTTGTGGGATCCTCAGGGACATTGGGGTTCACAGAAATTTGGGTTATAATTCTCCTTGTTAATGGAGGGCCACTATTTTCCTGTAAGTTTAATGGGGACTCAGAGGCAAGAATGTGGAATATCTCTGAGTATAGAGCTGTATCTCTCCTTTGGGGACTTTCATTCACACTGGGTGCAGTCTTGGGTTCTCAGAAGGAAGTAGAGGTCTCTTAGAAAAATGAATAATTGACTATCTCCCTCCCCTGTAGGCTCTAAGTCATAGGATCTGCAGTGAGTTAAGCATGAGCAAGGGTATGAACATTCACTCAACATCACTAGTGACCAGTAAAGTTCATAAGAAAACTAGAAAGTCTCACTGATACATCTTATGGAATGAACATGACCTGGGTGAGGAAGGACTGAAGTAGGAAGGTGCACAACTCCAGGCTGCTCAGAGAGTGGTTCAGGTCTTTAGCCAGGGGAACTACTGTTGTCGACCACCTCTGGAAAAGTTCTCATTATCACAGATTATACTTTTCACCTCCAGAATTTCTATTTCAGTTGATTTTATACTTCTTAGCTGTTTACTTATAGTCTCTATTTGGTGAGACATCCTTCTCATGTTTTCCTTTTACTCACTGAGCAGATTAAAAATTGGTAATTAAGAGACTAGTCTGGGAAAATGGCATCAATGGAGGTGGGCACTGCTGAGTTCTTTCACAAAAATGGTAGAGAAAGGGCAGGGCCTAACCTGAGTGAGCTGTTTGGGGAATACACAGAGCAGGAGGCTGCAGGCATGCAGGCATCATTAAGGAGGGAGCTGGACAAAGAGACAAAGATCCCAAGGGAAAACCATGAGGTGCTCAGCCCTGTGGCTGGAAAAGTTGGTGGGTAAGTCCCACCCTCAAGGCAAATAGCCTCTGTGGACCCCCTGCTCTCAAAGGTCAGCTGAGTGGGAGGAAGCAATCCCTGGAGGAAGGGAGCCCTGGTGAAGGGTGGAGAGTGGTTTCCTTTCTGTCGTTTGGGAACCTGAGCCACCTTTGAATCTCAGGGAGGACACCAGCCAGCATTGAGGTGGGCCTGGGGAGAGGAAAGGGGGAATCTGCTCAGGCAAGCTGTCAGACCCAGCCACCTTGGGAGAGGAACTTGGCCAAGGAGGGGGCAAAGACAGGCATCTAACTAGTGCAGCCACTGAAAACTGTTAGAAGTCCACCTGCCTAAGGGAAATGGGGGCAGGAAGAGCCAGATAAACTTTCTTTTTTGTTTTGTTTCTTCGTGTTATTCAGGAGAAAAACTCTATCAACTTCTACTAAAACAGACTAACAGCTTAAGAAACTTTGTCACATTAATAGAGAAAGAACAAAATTTTAGCTTTACATCATTAGATTTGATATTAAAGCTTTTAAATTTTTATAAATAGACCCATCAAATCTTACTCAACTTTAACCATAAAAGTTATTTTTCCATGAACCTTTTGAACTTTCTGTATTCATTCAGGATTTATCCCACACTTTACTTTTTCTTAATAACCAGTTATTTTATTTTGGGCATAACTACTTTCTTTTTCCATAATAATAAAACATTCTATTTACATACATAAGTTACCAAAGTGATTTTGGAAACTATCTCAGAGCAAATCTCTTACAATATATAATTACCTTGCTTACATTAACAGGTAGTTTATTTTAACAATACAGGAAAAATTACTTTTTCTATTGTTTTATGAAAACCTAAGATTCCCAATGGAATCAAGATCACTTTATTTTTACCACCACCTTAATATGAAGATTGAGGTGTTTGTTGCCTATTTAGCTTGTAGAGCTGCTGTAGAAAAAGAGGGAAATGCCTACCTTGCACATAGGTACCTGGTTCAAACCTTGGTACCTCCTAAGAGAAGGGACCTAGAGAGAGTAAGGCACCCAGCTAGCACCTCATGATAGGAACTCATAGACTGTGTTTCTATTATTTTGTTTTATGGTTGTTTGGGATCTTTTTTTCTTTTTCATTTTATTGACTAAAACTGGGTACATCACCTGCAGAGGGCAGGCTGCAGGATGAGTGACTAATGAGCACCAGTAGTCTTGGGAGGTCCCTAGGAGCCTAAGATGGAAGGCTGCTCTTCCTGGGTTGTTACTCTTTTGTTTCTTGTTTGTTCTTTTACCTTTTGTTTCCTTTATTCTTTTACCTAGTTTTTCAACCTACTTTCTCTTCTTTCCTTCAGTTTTCTATCTTCCATCTTCTGTTGATTTTCTTTCATTCCACCACTTCTTTGGTCTTTATGTTTCTTTTTCTTTGTCTTCTTTTTTCCCCTTTCTATTCTCTTCTCATCTGCTTAGTCTTTCAATTCATTCTATTTTTTTCTATTTTGTTTCTTGTTTTATTTTTTCCTCATCTGTCTAGTCTTCAAATTCATTCTATTTTTTCTAGTTGTTTTCAATCCCAACTCTTTATTCTTATTCCTTTGTATCTGTTATGAATTTTAGTCATATTACTTAGTTTCCAAACATTTGTACAGTTCCTCTTGTATGTTTTATGATTAATACTATTCTCCTTTCCTTATCTCTTTCCTTTTCTCTGAGCCTATTTTTTTTTTACAAGGGAACAGACAACTGCAAGGATATAGAATGAGAGGAACCAAGCAAAAAAAAACATCCTTGGTGAATGCAAAGAAACAAAATAAAACCCCAGAGTAGAAAGAGAAGCTAACCAAATAAACTCATCAAGATAAACAGATGGTTAGACACAACAAAAAATTACAAGCCATACTAAGAAAACAGGAAGACATGGTCCACTCCAATGAACAAACTGAAAAACAGGAGGAGATACAAAATGGGGAACTAATCAAGGGTGTCCAAACAAATATCATGAGTGAAATTAATGAAGTGAAGGAAGAGATAAAGGATATTAAGAAGTCACTGGGGGAACATACTGAAGAAATTGTAAATATACATAAAAAGATAACAGACCTGATGGTGATGAATGGCATAATGCAAGAAATCAAAAATACCCTAGAGGTACAAACAACACATCTGAACTGGCAGAGGAAAGAATCAGCAAAGCAGAAGACAGGACAGCTGAAATCAGGACAGATAGATAAAAAGTCCCAAAAAAATTCAGGAGGAACTAGGGATGTGAATGAGAACAAGAAATGCACAAACAAGCACAAGAACAGATAGAGCACAGTAATGTCCACAGTGGCATTATTCACTACTACCAAAAGATGGGAACCTAAATGTCCATCAACAGAGGAATGGATACACAAATTGTGCTATATATATATACAACGGAATCTTACTCAGCTGTAAGAAAGAATGCAGTGTTAACACATGGGATAACATGGATGAATCTTGAAGACCTTATGTTGAGTGAAGCAAGCCAGGCACTGAAGGACAAATATTACATGACCTTACTGATATGAATTAAACAAATTAAGAAAACTCACAGAGCTAGAGTCTGGAAGATAGGTTTACAGGAGATAGAAAGGGAGCAGAAGATTGTGAGCCAAGGCCCATATGAGAGAAACCTATGGTAAGGTGTATAGGAGTAGTTGTGCAGTGGAAGGGCATGACAGTGCTGTATCGGCAGCAATGCCATTAGGTAGGTGCTAGTTTGTGAAGGGTTAGGGAGGGGAGGGTTGGTTGGACTGTCAATGGAAATGGGGTAAGGATGGGGGAGGGAGCAGGTGAACACTGGGGATTTGTAGGTATGTGGTTGAAACTACAATGGTTGGGAATGTCATTTTGCCAAGTATGGCAAGGGGGGGATTACCAGTTTACAGAGTTGGATGTAGGGAGCATGCAGGACAGGGTGCACCTGGGTAGGCATCTAGGGAGTGAGAGTTCCTCTTGTCAATTGTGTGTTGTATCAGTGGGTGCAGGGCCATATAATGAGTGGGAAGGTGTTGGACTCCAATCCTGGGGAGTCCTGCTGTGCTTATCAAATAGAAAGGAGGGAGTCTCTTGAGAGCTAGGGTGGTGCCTCATAGGGGAGGACAGAACAGTATGTAAAGCCCAAAATGTTGTAAGTAACTCTGAACCTTGTTCTTCAAGGGAGGGGAAGGAAGGAATAAAATAGATGGAATATGGGGCATTTTTGGGGTGATGGAAGACCATGTTAAATTTCATCAAAATTTATAAAGGTGTATGGTTTCAAAAGTAAACCATAATGTAAATCACTGACCATGGTTAGTAGCAATGTTTCAATATCTGTACATCAATTATAACAAATGTATCATCCACATGTAAATGTCTTCAATAGAGGAAAAAGGGGAAGATGTTGGGTATATGGGAATCTCCTATACATTGTATGTGAATTTACTGTAATAAAAGCTTCTCTGAAGACAAAACAAAAATAAATAATACCCTGGGGGAATAAACAGAAGAAAATGTCACTTAACATACAATACAACACATCTTACAATGATGAAAGACATGTTAAATTTTTAAAATTTATTTTACTTTTCCTCATTTCAAATTTACCTTTAATTTTTTTGTATTTTCATTGATAATTTTTAAACTATCATTATTTCATTTTTCTATTAATTGTATTTGGTTATTGTGTTGGTTTCATGTCTGAAGAAGTTCTGGATCACAGAAGGGTTACAACTGTGGCAGGAGAGGATGATTGCTGTAGGGTGTCAGTAATGGGGGATGCATGAGAGGAGGGTGACCTGGGGCAAACCTATAAGGCATATAAATGTGTGTAAGTATTCATGGGACATTGCCACAATGGGCAGAGATTTACACATAACTGAAAGAATATCAAATTCCCATTCTGGGGAGCCTGCCACATTCTTGAATGGGGCAGCAAGAATCCCCCAAGTACAGAGACAGTGACTAGTGAAGAAGGACAGACTGATGGCAAGCCCTTGAAAGTGATGACTGTATTTATGCAACTTTATTTCTGAAATTGAAAATTAGCATAGTATTATAGGGTCCCTAAGAGTTACCTCCTGAGAGACTCCTTGTTGCTCAAATGTGGCCTCTCTTAAGTCAAACTCAATATATAAATGCATTATCTTCCTCCCAGCATGGGATTTGACTCATAAGGATAAGCCTCCCTGGCACTGACGGATTACTACCAAGCACCAACTATCAATGCTAGGAGGAGAAAGACCTTGGCCAAAAGGGGGAAAGGGTAAAGACAAATGAGTTTATAAGGTAAGAGACTTCAAAGTGAGTCAGGAGGTCATTCCAGAGGTTATGCTTCAGCAGGATCTCATTGACTGCCAAAGTAAACACTGCCTCAAACATTAGGGCTCCTGAGGGCTCTGGAGATGTCCAGACACTATAGGCAGGGCAGACAGCTCAGGCCTGGAATCATGCCAGAGGGCACTGTTTTGAACTTATCCTCCCCAGTGTGACAGAGGTGGACTCAGTTGTGGTTTCACTACACGTGACTTTTCTGCCCCTTCTACCTGAACCTATAGTTAGTACTAGAGTTAATAAGGGTATGTAAATCTTTGGGCTATCCATATGCCATTTGAGACCTGAATCTCAACAGAGTTGCAACACCTACTCTCCAGTTCATTGGACTCATCCAGGAGAACTAAAAAGGAGATAATGATGGACAAGGACCATCCCAAGCTACACAGAGTGTGCAACTGCAACCAAGATAGTCCCATCCATCTGCCCCATGGTATCTAAGACCCCTCCCAATGAAAGGATGGAGTGGATTCACCATCCCAGAATCCTCAGGATTGGGGAATGAATGATGGACTAGAGTAGACTTACTGGTATTCTACTACAGACAATGTGATTCTGGCAATGGAAAGAACTTTTACCCTTCATGAGAAGGTAATGGCCACTGGAGGTCCTGAGGGGAGAGAGAGGGAAAAATAGGTGTAATATGGGGGCATTTCCCAGACTTGGTAATTGTCCTGAATTTAATGGCAATGACAGATACAGGCCATCATATATCCTGTCAAAACTTACAAAATTGTGCAGGACATGGTGTAAACTACAATGGAAACTATAATCCATATACAATGCCTATATAGCATTATAGGCAATGCTCCAAAATGTGTTCATCAATTTTTAAAAATGTACATGTATGAAGGATGCTGTTAATGTGGGAAAATGTGGGAGGAATGAGGAACAGGGCATATGGGAACCCCCTATATTTCTTATATATCATTTATGTAATCTAAATACCTTCTTTAAAGAAATGGAAAAGTATATAAAATTTGGTAATTTGTAATCTTTGCAGTGTATTAGTCAGGGTTTTCTAGGGAAACAGAATCAACAAGGGATATCTGTCAATAGTAAGAGATTTATCAGAGTTTCTCATGCAGCCATGTGGATACACAAGTTCAGGTTCTGCAGGCAGGCTGCAACCAAGAGCTCTGGTAAAAGTCCAGTGAAGATTCTTGATGAGTTCTGGGAGATGTTGGCTGTCCAAAGATGAGCTGGGAAATTCTCTCAATGCTGGAATCACTTCCCCTTTTAAGGGATTCAACTGATTGAGTTAAGTGTCACTCATTGCTGATGGCAATCTCCCTGACTGATGTAATTATAACCAGCTATCTATGATTTACCACTACAGTAAGGTCAATGGTGACTAAAGTTCATAAATGCCCTTGTATTACAGTTAGCTCAGTGCTTGCTTGATCAAAGAACTGGGCATAATTACCTGGCCATGTTGACACAATAGCCTAACCATCACACCTAGTAAGTTCAAAATATGGGTTTCCTCAAGGAGGCAGCTTCTGTGCTAACAGATTTATAATAGAATGAAAAGTCAGGCATACAAGAAGGCCTTGACGTGCTGGCTTCATTCTGCCTAAGTCATTGGAAAATCCTCAAGGGAGACAAAGACAGGCTCTGAAAAGACAAACACTTCCTAGGAAGTACTAGCCACCTGATTGGCCAAAACTGCCTTTAGGAGAATTAGGGCTCAACCAGTCACATCATTTGAGACTGGTCCACGTATCTCAGTGGGACTCTAATTATGTGATCATTGTCTGTTAACGCTATATGCAGAAATGTAACTGAGTCATCAGATAAATAATTATAACAATAAAAACCTAAGGATAACAATAGAATAATACAGATTGAGACTGGATTTTAGGCAGGACCATAATTTCCTTCCTAAGGCAGCCTATGAGGTATTATTTCTGTATTTCACATTAGGAAATGAGATCCAGACTATCTAAGTTGCCCAATTGGTAAGGGCAGAGTCTGGGTTTAGCCCTGACCCTGTGGCTCCAAGGGTCATGATCCTAGTCACATTAATCTTCTGACTTTGAACATCATAGATGCTGTCAAAATATCATGGATAAAGTATTGGAAAATCATTTCAAGACAAATCTTCACAAGGCCATTCAAGTTTTTTTTCCTTTCATAGATGTCATTAGCACTCAAAATATATCTTATTGCAATTTATATACCCTAATCCAAAAATTCATGATACAGAAGAGAAAGCAAAGGAAATGAAAACCACAAATAATCTTACCATTCAAGGGAAATCACTTCTAATACTAGAAACCATTTTTTCTCTAACATTTCATAGTACATATTTATATGTAAACTGATCATTTAAGAACATCATGACACAACATATATTGTTTTACCAGAAAGTATTTCAGCTTTTTCTTTCATTTGGATCTTACCATATCAAATATTTGTTTTCAACATATCACTCATTAAGTTTTGTTCCATTGTATTCATATACCAATCTTTAACGCAGTTTCAAGAGCTTTACTGAGATGAAATTTATGTACAAGATAAATCACCCAAGTTGTGGTTATTTAGCATTTTCCCCATTGCTTTACTCATTTTGAAATTTCTGTTGGGGAAATACTTAAAATACATGAAGGAGATTCCATGTTAAGATTGCATTTCTCTATCTGCACTCCTTATTAAAAGCTACATTATAATGCCATATCATTTTTATAAAGTAAGGATTATTAGTATATAATTTACATAAAAATTTTAGCATTAGTTTTTATATTTCCTGCTCAATAACAAAGAGGAGAAAGAAATGTTTACATCTGCATTAATCTAATTTCATTCATGGTTTTCCTGTGGAAAATTTTATGAAAGTAATATTATTTATGTACATTTTACTGTTATTTTTAAAGTGACCTAGATATTTTGGTATATGCTGTCAAGGGGGAAAATATGTTTTCATATTCCTGTCATTTTCTAAAAAATGACATTTATTGAATATTGGTAATTTTCTACATCTATTTTTATAATGTATCAAATTATTATGGATGACAATGTTTTGGGAATGTTCATTGATCTGTTCACTAAGAATGTACCATAACTACATGCATTTCACATGGCCAATGCCTGAAGTTCTAGAATTTTCTAGAAAACATTGCTGTCACCCAGATATAATGGAGACTGTAGGTGAATATCTTCCAGTGACAACAAAAGCATGGAATAGATGTGGAAGGCTGCAGGAAGGCCTTTTCTCCAGTGTGGACCAGGAAATTGTTAAAAGTGTGAACTGAAAGAACAGGAAGTTGATACAATCTGTGGGGCTCCCTCTCTGCTCATCACTGAGTGAAAAGTTGGTGAGGGACAAAAGAGTCAATCTTTGGCCTCACAGGGCTTCATGCCTCCAATGAAAGTGACCACTATGCAAACTATACAAATCTATTTGGATTTACAAGACTGTGCACTGCTTAGAAAGAGAAGTTCAGGAAGCTCTGAGGGCATGTACCCACTGTTATCCTGACCTGACCTGTGTGGGGAGTAAATGTTTTCCTCATAGAACACCATATATGGAAGACTTTATTTTTTTATTTTTTATTTTTAAAAGATTTATTTTTATTTATTTAATTCCCCTCCCCTCCCCCGGTTGTCTGTTTTCTGTGTCTTTTTGCTGCGTCTTGTTTCTTTGTCTGCTTCTGTTGTCGTCAGCGGCACGGGAAGTGTGGGTGGCGCCATTCCTGGGCAGGCTGCACTTTCTCTCGCACTGGGCGGCTCTCCTTTAGAGGTGCACTCCTTGCGCGTGGGACTCCCCTATGCGGGGGACACCCCTGCGTGGCAGGGTACTCCTTGCGTGCATCAGCACTGAGCTTGGGCCAGCTCCACACGGGTCAAGGAGGCCCGGGGTTTGAACCGTGGACCTCCCATGTGGTAGACGGACGCCCTAACCACTGGGCCAAAGTCCGTTTCTGGGAAGACTTTCCTTTTAAAATGGCCAATACTGTCTGTCATCTGAGGAACCTGAGATGCCTGTGTTTACCTGCTGCACAGCTCATGGTGAAGGAGGCAGGTGTCAACCCTGTGTACCTAACCCATAATCCTATCCCATGGCCAAAATCTCCAGCATCCTATATTTTGGAGTGGCACCCAGTGACTTAGTATTTCTTAAGGTAGTCCAGGTGTGTTGTGGTTTGAAAATATGATTACAAGTTCTTTGACCAACCTGTTCTGAGACTTCCCTGCTGCCTTGAAGGCCTGGTGACATAGGTCATCAAGGCAAAGCCAGCTTCAACCACAGCATGTGAGTGAAGTCAAGCCAGATGAGTCAAACTCCTGGCTGTAGAAACAACCCCAGACAGGGAGCTCTTACTGCTGAGGCCCAAGACATCATAAAGCAGAAAAGACATCCCCACTGCTCCCTGCTGAACTCCTAACCCATGATACATGAGCAAACTAATAGTGTTTTCAATCATTATGTAATAACCTAGGATTTCAGCTTTGTTCTTCCTCACTTTGAAATCTCACTATTGGTGACAATGCAGGAGAAAAGATCATTATCCCTCATGTAACTTATTTTCAAAGAAGATAACGTATGGGTCTAGGAATCAGTTTTTAAAACAAAACATTTACTCTGAAATGACACACATGTCCATGTAAAAACACACGAGTCTGTACAGCAGCAGCTGGAACTTGCAAAGTGGAGAACACATGCACCCTGAACATTCTGGGATGGCCCCTCACTGTGGTTATCTCATGAAGCATGTGTGGCTCATGGCTCTGACACTCTGCTCATAGAGTTGCAAAGTTGGCAGCAGGTAGAAAAGCTCTCAGCTTCATTAGTACAGTTCACAGAGATGGGAAATCTCAATTGCTGCTCCAGAGGAATGCTGGAATGCTCATATGGACCTGCTAATTAACTCACTCCTCCAAAGGAGCTAGTTTACTGTTCACAAATTATTTTCATCTCTTTACAGTTTCTCCTTTTCATTTGATAATGAAGAGTTTTAGATGAGTTTTATATTTTTGTTATTCCTTAATTTATATTTTTGATTATTCTATCAAGCTGGTTGACTTAAAATGAACTTCTATTTAGAATACTTGAATATTTTTTATTATTCCTTCAGCCCTCACTTCTGTTCACTCTAGGTAGTCATTGGGGGAACATATTATGATGTCTATTTTGATGCTGTTCTTTACACATTAAGCATGTATTAAATTATTTGTTTCAGAAATTTAGAGTGAATCTGAACAGTGGAGATAGGAAAGGAGGCATTTCACAATGAAGGGTACTGGACTTGTTTTTAGCATGCCATTCCACTTTAATTTATCCTGAAGCATGATTAGCTCAGTATAACTGTGTACCTGTTGATTTGATGCATATAAGCAATTTCCCAAAGCACATGTTAAGAGTTTTCTTTCCTAAGCATGAGTTTATGGCCCAAAACACAAATTCCTTTATATTCTTGGTAATTATCCAAAATTCCCATTTTAAGGAGATAACTATTTCTCTTTCACTGAACCCACTTGGCTCCCTAAAAGTAACCAAGGGGAAAATAGAGTAAGTTTTTTCTCAAGTAATCAAAGAGAAGACTCTTTCCTACACAGCAGTAGACAGAAGAACAGCCCAATGAACTAAGAGACTGCTAGATAAGCAAATAGTTACACATGCAAAAATATAATGTATGCAGGCAAGATAATAAATAAAAAGTAAGAATAATAAAAAGGATGAAGTGGATGGCCCAGCAGCAGCTCAGTTCATACTTGTTAATCAACATGCATAAAGTATACTCTTGGTCCTACATGAAAAGTTCTCTGAGCAATTCATGGGCAGAACCACCTATATACTGACAGTTGTTCTTTCTCAGCCCAGGTCCCCCAGGGGACCCACTAGAGGAACTTCCTAAATGCCAAGGCAGAAGAGGAGAACCCATCTAATGCCAAGGTGAGGTTGCCTATCTTTGTTTGACATAGTTATGTTGCTTTCTTGGTTTTTGTCTTTTCTGTCAAGTTCAGATTTAAAAACATCATGCAGATCATAGAAGCTAGGTACCACCCTCTTGTGTGTGTGTAGTATGTGTGTGTGAGTACAATCCCTTACTAGCTGATACCTGGATCCAAGGGCATTCAATGTCAATAGCATCACATTGGAAAGTGTATGCTAAAAGGCCTTATCAATAGTGACATTTTTTCCTCTTTGGATTAAGAATTTTTTTAACTGTTAACCAAAATGGACTTGAAAGAAAACTCCTCAAGGCCTTTTCTACAGGTGTATTCTAATCTTGCTTCTGTGATCTTGATATGATCATGGTTTCCCATCCTCTTTTCTAGAGACACCAAGAAGGAAAAAAATGCAAACAACACACAGGTTCATATAACCTCAGTGTTTCTTTTCCTTCATTGCAGGTGGCCTCAAGTACAAGAGAAAAAGGTTCATGTTATGGTGTCCCTCTGGCTCAGGGAAGGAATCTAGATGACTATGATGGGGCTTCCTTGATTCAGAGTGGAGAACGCAGTGATTCCATATCCCATGTGGGAATAAGGACTGAGGGTGTGGTGAGAAAGTGACTTCCAGGAAAAGACCCTTGATCATGTTTCTACAGATCCTGGAGTCAGCTGTGGTCCCTTTGGGTGGTCTTGCTTACCACAAAGTGGAGTTGTGGTTTGTTAATGGATAACTATGTAGTGTGATTGTGCATGCTTGGTGTGTGTGTGAACTTCTGTGTATTTATCCTGGGCATAGGTCTTCTTTGCACAAGACAATTGCCACTGTCAATTATGTCAAGAAAATAATCTCATCTTACCACTGCAAAGTTTACACATGGGAAATTATTAGTCCTCATCAAAGTCATATGTAGTGAGTCTATACTATACACAAACTCAGATGGAGAATGCCAGGCAGAGACAAAGGTTCCAAATCTCATGCAGAAAAGCTTAATATGTACCCTATCATTAACATCAATATTGATACACTGAACCTACACGTGGAACTGTGAAGTAGAAATAGATACTGTACAAGGGGTCTAGCATCTGTGCATATTGCTGAAATTTCCCAAGCCTACAGAGTTTATAAATATGGCCCAACATTATAAATTAAACTAAGTAGTAACATCACCTACTGTAACTTTCACATGCCTTCATATCTGTCTGTTGGGTGTTTCAAGGAAACACAAAAGATTTTCTTGAAACCCTACTTTGATGCACAGGGGTCCACTAGGCAACTTATGAATCAGGGGAGCAAATGTTTGAATTGCAAATAAATTATGAATAACATTCCTACCTTTGTCAGTAAAATGTTAACAGATCTTCCGATTATGAATAATTTTCCCAGGTTTTGCTTCAAGGGCACAAAAAAGAAAATTTGTTTCTCAGTCAAAAGTATCTACTGTCCATGACACTAGTCCATCAGTAGCACCAAAATCACTATCAGGCCAAAGAAAAGGAAGCACTAGAAGATATACCTGAGCACCTGCTCTACAGAAGGTAATGTGGAAATGCAATCATCATGTAGATTCAAGAAAAACAATTGTAGCTTATCAGTCCTATATATAGGAAAAATCCATAAAATGCCTATTCTTGTATATGTGAAAATTGTAATTTACTAATTCAATCAGAATTGCCACAATCACAGAATTAATGCATATACAACTGAAGATTGATTCACATCTAATAGTGGACAGTGTTTCAACCTAAAGTTTGGGCATTAGCTTATTTTTGAACATTACATGAAATACATCCCTCCTATGATAGCTTGATATTATTTATGAATTCCAAAAACATATTGATTATGGTTGTAAACTGGTCTGTTCCTCTGGGCATGATACCCCTCTGATTGTACTGAATTAAAAAGTTTCACTTTTGAGCTAACACAGCAAGGTAATGCAATAAAGAGACACAGATTCCTGGTGCCACTGACAAGAATGCAAGCAGACACAGAAGAACACACAGCAAATGGACACAGAGAATGGAAAACTGGGGGGATGAAGGGGGAGGGAAGAGAAATTTTTTTAAAAACTTTTTTAAAGTTTCATTTTATTTTATTAAATCAAGATGAGGTGGACACTTGCTCATGTAGAACACAGAACAAGATGCAGAGAAGCAGCATGTAAATGCAATGCCTTCCCCCCAGTGTGGGACATGACACCTGGGGATGAGCCTCCCTGGCACCGAGGGACCACTATCAACTACCAACTGATGATGCAACTGGAAAATGACCTCATAGGGAAGGTTCAACGCGGATCAGCGGAATATCCCTGTCTACATAAAATAACATGACTTTAAAATGCTGTTTGACCTAATGTAAGGGGGAAATGGAAAGGAGAAATGAGTTTATATGGCTACGAGTCTCTAAAAAAGAGTCTGGAGGCTGTCAGAAGGATTGCCCTTATGCACAACTGAGCAGAGTCTGAGAGACAGATAAAGCAGATACAACCCCCAGATATCGGTTCCTTCGAGGGCTAAATAGACCCATGGGAGTTATGGTCATGGCCGATGGGGTTAACTACCAGGGCAGATGGCCCCTCTTTGGAACTGGTGTTTATGTGTGACGAATCTGGACTCAGATGGGATCTCTCTTCATAAGACTTTCATGCTAATGTGCTGGAGGTGCAGTTAGTGTCGGGGTTTAAGATATATTTAGGGGATTTGAATCTCTGGACTGACAATGTGATAGCCAGGTCCTGAGCCTCAACAGACTCCAGCACCTACAATCTGATTTATTGGGCTCACTACACTCAGCTAAGATGGAGTTGAAGAAGGACAACCACCACACCATGGAGCCTAGAGTGATTACAACTGAAAGTGGGAGGATTGCATCCAGCATCCATGTGGAATCTGAGCCTCCTCTTGACATAGAGGTGCAATGGACACAACCAATCCAATATCCACATAGAAGAGGTGGCATTGGATTGGGAAAAGTGGACATGGTGACTGATGGGTATGGGGAGAGGCAGGAAGAGATGAGAGGTGGGGGCGTCTTTGGGACATGGAGATGCCCTGGATGGTGCTTCAGGGGCAATCACCAGACATTGTAAATCCTCACAGGGCCCACTGGATGGAATGGAGGAGAGTGTGGGCCATGATGTGGACCGTTGACCATGAGGTGCAGAGATGCCCGGAGATGTACTTACCAAACGCAATGGATGTGTCATGATAATGGGAACGAGTGTTGCTGGGGGGGGGGGGGAGAGGTGGGGTGGGGGGGGTGGGGTTGAATGGGACCTCATATATATATTTTTTAGGTAATATTATTACAAAGTCAATAAAAAATAAATAAATATAAAAAAATAAATAAATAAAACTCTTGTGAAGATAAGCTTAATAATTAGGGGAAAAAAGAAAAAGAAAGGACGTAGACACTGAGGAAAAGACGGAAGTAGTTGCCTTGCCAAGTTGCATACAGGACAACACTTACTGCAGTGATGGAAGGCAAAACATCAAAAATAAAGCTTTTGCATTTTTTAATTTTTTGATACCCCAATTTGTTTTTACCTTAATTTTTCCAAGTTAATATGTATCCTATATCTAACCTTTAAACTCATTGCTATATTCCATTTTACTATTAAGGCAACCTGGCAATATATTGGGCTTCATTTTTTAGGAAGTTTTGGATCACAGAGAGGTTCAACAATGGCAGCAGAGGAATACGGGTGTGGGATGTTATTGACAAGGGACACATGGTTGGCAGGGAGTTCTAGAGGGCATATATCCAGGGTACACAAAAATGTCTGGATATTTTCATAGTGGATACAATTAAAACAACTGAGGGAGTGCTGAGTTCCTAGTCAGGGGAGCTCTATCACAGTCCCTAAAGGAACAGCAACAATCCCCTAAGTGAACAGCAAAACCAAAAAGAAGGAAGGTCTGACAATTAGCCCTTGATACTAATGAATATGCTTGTGAGTATGTGTACCTGAAATAAGAACAAGGCCTAGAGCTGCAGGGTGCCTAAGGGTTACCTCCTGAGAGCCTCCATATTGTTCAAAGGTGGCCAGTCTAAAAGCCAAATTCAGCATATAAATACATTGCCTTCCCCTCAGCGTGAGACATGACTCCCAGGGATGAGCCTACCTGGCACCGAGGGATTACTACCAAGTACCAGCTAATGATGTAACTAGAAAATGACACTGAATACAAGGGTCAACTTGGTCCAGCAGAATATCTCAGTCTACATATAATACCAGGAGTTAAAAATGCTTTTTGACCTGAATCAAGGGGGAAATGGAAAGGACAAATGAGTTTACATAGCTATGAGTCTCCAAAAAAGAGCTGGGAGGTTATCAGAGGGGTCGCCCTTATGCACACCTGAGCAGAGTCCCAGAGACAGATAAAGTAGATACAACCCCAGGTATTGGTTCTTCTGAGGACTACAGAGACCCACACATTCTATGGTCATGGCAGATGGAGTTCAGTGCCTTGTCAGTTGGCCCTACTTTGGAGTTGGTGTTTCTATGTGATGGAGCTGGACTAAGGTGTGATCTTTTTTCACAAGTCTTTCCTGTTATGTTTACCAAAACTGTACTTGGTGCTGGGGTTTAATATATACCCAGAGGATCTGAATCTCTGGACTGACCATATGATAGCCAGGCCCTGAGCCTCAACAGACTTCAGCTCCTACACTCTGGTTTATTGGACTTACCCCACTCAGCCAAAATGGAGTTGAAGAAGGTCGACCACCACACCATGGAGCCAAGAGTGCCTGCAACTGAAAGCAGGATTGCATCCAGCATCCATGTGGAATCTAAGCCCCCTCTTGATATAGATGTGGAATGGACACAACCAATCCAAGGTCCACAGGATGGAGGAATAAAATATGGATTAAAGTGGACTTACTGATAATCTATTCATGAGCTATTGTGATTAGGAATCAAAGAAAATGTGGCATTGGTGTGGAGAAAGTGGCCATGGTGGCTGCTGGGTGTGGGGGGATGGAGGAAGAGATGAGATGTGGAGGCATTTTCGGGACTTGAAGTTGTTCTGGGTGGTGCTGCAGGGAAAATTACCAGACATTGTATGTCCTCCCATGGCCCACAGGAAGAATCATGGGAGAGTGTGGGCTATGATGCGGGCCATTGACCATGAGGTGCAGTGATGCCCAGAGATGTACTCACCAAATGCAATGGATGTATCATGATGATGGGGGAGAGTGTTGCTGTGGGGGGAGTGGTGGGGTGGGTGTGGTAGGGGTGAATGGGGACCTCATATTTTTTGAACGTAATATTTTTTTAAAAATGAATAAAAATATATATATAAAGACAAATGACCCAATTAAAAATGGGCCAAAGACATGAATAGACATTTGTCCAAAGAAGAAATACAAATGGCAAAAAACATATGAAAAAGTATTCAATGTCAGAGAAATGAATGTTGGAAAGAATGTGGATAGGAACACTTATTCACTGTTGTTGGCAATGCAGAATGTAGAGCCACTGTGGAGTTCAGCAGTTCCTAAAGAAGTTGAATATAGATTTCCCACATGACCTTGCAATACCACTATGGGGTATATACACATTAGAACTGAGAGCAGTGAGAGCAGTGACATGAAGAGACATCTGCACATCTATGTTCATAGTGGCATTATTCACAATTGCCAGAAGCTGGAAACAACCAAGGTGTCCATCAGCTGATAAATGGATAATTGAACTGCGGCATATTCACATAATGGAACATTATGCATCTGTAAGAAGAAATGAAGTCATAACATTGACAACATTGATGAACCTGGAGGACAGTATGTTGGGTGAAGCAAGCCAGGCAGAAAAGGACAAATACAGGAAAACTGCATTACAATGAACGAAAGTATTATGTAATATAGTGTATGATTTCATTTATATAAAATGTAAATAGAAATCAATTTGTAGATGAAAGAAAAAAGTATTTGTGCAAAATAAGCCAGAAAGGGGAGCTGTGGACAACAAAGAAAGCACAGAAAGATTGAGGGGTGGTGGCTTTATTATCACTGAGATAATGAAACTGCTCTAATGATGACTATAGTGTCTGGATATCTCCAGAACCCTCAGGAGCACTGAAATTTGGGATAGTACCTACTTTGGCAGTCAATAAGATCCTGCTGAGATGTGCAGAAACTCATTTTGAAGTTTCTTAGCTTTATAAACTCATTTGTCTTGACCTTTCCCCCCTTTTGGTCAAGGGCTTTTTCCAGTTGCATTGCTAGTTGGTGCTTGGTAATAATCCCTTGGTGCCAGACAGGCTCATCCCCAGGATTCATGTCCTACACTGGGGGAAAATAATGTATTTATATGCTGTTTGGCTTAGAGAGAGGCCACATTTGAGCAAAAAGAAAGCTCCCAGAAGGCAACTCTTAGCACCCTATCGTACAAGGCTAGGTTTCAACTTAAGAGTAAAGGTTCTTATATTCATCAATATCAAAGACCCATAAGTAGGTCATTCTCTTTCACTAGTCATTGCCCCTGTATTTATGGGATTCTTGCTGACCTATTAGAGAATGTGGCAGAGCTCCCCAGGATGGGACTTGGATATTCCTTCAATTATATGAGTCTCCACCCACCATGGCAATGCCCCATGAACATCTGAACACATTTATATGCCTTTTACGTATGCCCAGGTGAGCCTCCTCCTATTTATTCCCCATCACTGACACCCCATACAAATGATCACCCCCTGCCACAGATAGAAAACCACAATTGCTGGATAGGATGTAGAGAGAAATAAACAGTTAGTTATTCACTGTTGGTGGGAATGCAGAATGGTACAGCCCCTATGGAGGACCATTTGGCAGTTCCTAAAGAAGTTGAATATAAACTTGCTACATGACCCTGCAATATCACTACTAGGTATATATACAGAAAAATGAAGAGCACTAACACCAACAGACATCTGCACACCAAAGTTCACTACAGCAGTATTCACGATTCCAAAAGTTGGGAAAAACCCAAGCGTCCATCAACTGATGAATGGGTAAGTAAATTGTGGTGTATTCACATAATGGAATATTACATAGCTGTAAGAAGTGAAATCGTAAAGCATATGACAAGCAAAAATCTAGAGGACATTATGTTGAGTGAAGCAAGCCAGACACAAAAGGACAAATACTGTATGATTGTGTGACTATGAACCAAATATATTGTGTAACATATTGTTTGATTCAAAAAAATTTATATGTATCCAGTACATTTATTTGAGAAATGGTATCTTTATCCAACAGTGTTTTCCTTTTCTTTTTAAATTATTGTTTACATATTCAATTATTAAAATATACAAAATAAAGTTTAAAAAAGTGGTTACACTGAAGAGTTGAAAAATCAGAGACTTTAAAATGTGATCCTTTACTCAAGAAAAATAAATACCAAAAAAAGAGATATAGAAATCAAGCTCTTTTTAGCATAATAAAATTGTGTGTGAAATATATGAATATGGATAAAGTTGCATATATGCCTGTTTTCTTTGAAATTGAACAAATGTATGTTAACAAAAGATGGTAACAATATCAGTTATGCTAAGTGAAGAAGCCTGACACAAAGTACTACAAATTGTGTGATCCCATTTATATAAAAGGTAAATGTAAATCAATTTATAAAGTTGAAGTTCAAGTAGTAGTTATATAGGGCTAGGGAGGACTGCTAAGGGGTGTGCGTTTTTTCTACAGTTCTGAAAATGTTCTAAAATTTTTGATGGTGAGGAATGCATAATATTGTGATAATACTAAAAGCCACTGATTATACACTTCAGATAGATTGTATGGTATATGAATATATCTCAGTAAAACTTAAGTAAATAATTGTGTAAGAACAGCAAAAAAAAAATAGCAGCAGTTCAGCAGGGGACGAAGAGATCAAGGGGTGAGGAATTTCCTTATTAATTTATTTTTATTTATTATTCAAATAATGAAAATGTTCTAATGATGGTTGAGATAATGAATATGCAACTATGTGATTATACCAAATACCACTGGTTGTGCACTTTTTCTGGATGTACACTTTAAAGGAATTGTTTTATTAAAGTATACCAATAAAGTTGATTTGTTAAAAACATAAGCATGTATCAATAAAATTAATTAGTTTATAAAAAAAGAAAAACACTTCTAATCCTCATCCAAAGATTTCATTGTTAAGGTTTTAGCATAAAAACTCCCCAGATTTTTCCACTGAGCAACATTGTATTCCTCATCGTCACACTTAGGATCTGCTGAGTGACAGTGCATTAGAAGAATGGCACAGTCATCTGTATGGAAGTGACAGGGCCCCCAGCAGCTCTGCCTGGCTTTCCCCCTTCCAGGGTGGCAATCGTGTGAAAACCACCTTCAGAAGCTCAGGAGGAAGCGCAGGGGTCAAAAGAAGGGGGTGGGGGTGAGGAGGTCCAGCACATCTGTCTTAACTAGAGCAGCTGCTCCCCAGCTCTGAACTGCTTCCCTGGAATGGAACCAACTCTTCTAAGAGGCTGAGAACTGTAAGTGCAGAGGCTTCCTCTGCAGCCGGCTCCTTTAAGGTCAGCTGGGTGACGGCCCTTGGCAGACACAGCAGGGCTAGAATGGTGTCCCCAAGGCACCTGGGTCACCCCTTCTGCCAAGCAGAGGTGCCCTGGAGCTCCTGAAATGCTAGCACAGCCCTGGTCTCCCTCAGCAGCCCCTAGTAGGTGCCCTTTCCCACTCTGTGCAGTGCACCCTAGCAGGCACCCAAATCCGGTGGCCCCTGTTGGCCAGCCAACCTTCTCCGGCCCTCGCAAGCTAGCATCTTAGCAAGACACACAAACCATTTCTACCCAGCATTACTCCAACAAATCAAAGTTTTAAGAAAAGCTTTAACCACTACCAAAAGGAAAAGCCTCCCTGGGGCCATGGGGAGCTCTGAGGAAGGCCCTGGCTCAGGCTGTCCCAGGGCGTCCAGTGCAGCACAGCCAGTAGGGGTGCGATGGGAGCCGGCTCCTAGACCACAGACCTCGCCTGCCGCGCGTACTCCCGGAAAGCAGAAAGGAGTAAAACAGACGGAAGAGAGAAAATGAAAGTCTCAAGTGGCTCACCTGGGCTTGGATCCAAAGAATGCAAAAGCCTATGAGGAGGAGGAGGAGTGCCTCCCACAGACCTCTGGGTTGGATACACATTTTTAGTTGTAAACTGTTGAGGTCCCTGCAAACTCCCGGGCTGGGCAGAAACCTGCCCCCAGGCCCCTCCCAGGAGAGGGCCCCATTCCTTGTGCTCCCTGAGGGCACACACTGGGTGTCCGCCCTGCTCCCCCTCCCCCAGGCCTTCCTCGGGCCCCTCCCCAGGGAGCAGATGAGTTCCCCCATAAAAGTGTTGCTGTGAGCAGGCACCAGCTGCCCTATCCAGGGGAAAAGAAAGAGAAGCAGCCTGGACCTGGAGGCAAATGTGAAGTGGAGGGCCTGGGAAGGGAGAGCTGAAAGGGGAGGCTCCCAGGAACCTGGGAGGGTAGGCAGCAAAGGCAGGGGCCAGGGCTGCAGGTTGGACCATGGGGAAACAGGGGGAATGTGGGGAGGGAGGGGGGCTGTGGGCAGAGAAGGGGACGTGGGGGGAAAGAAGGATGGGGAGGAAAGGGATAGTGAGGGGAAGGAGGGACTGAGGAGGGGGAGGGGCCATGGGGGAAAGACCCAGGAGGGAAGGAGGGACTATGGGGGGAGGGACCCTGGGGCAAAGGATGGGGGAGGAGGGACAGTTGGGGAAAAATTGTGAAGAGGAGGAGGAAACATGTTGAGGGGATAGTGGGGGGTGGGAAGAGACCAAGACTGGGGACAGGTCAGTTTGGGGGGAGGAGGGACTGTGGAGGTAGGGGTACTAGGGGAGGAGGGATCATGTGGAGGAGGGACCATGGCAGGAAGGGACTGTGGAGGGCAGAGGGCCCCCAAGGGGAGGAACAGTGTGGGGGGGAGACCATGGGGAGTGGAGGGACAGTGGAGGGAGTAGTAGTGGGGGGAGGGACCATGGGGACAGAGGACCCCTGGGGGGGGAATAGTGAGGGGGGAGGGACCATGGGGGCAGAGGGTCCCTGGGGGAAGGAATAGTGGGGGGGAGGGGCCATGGGGGTAGGGAAAGTGGGGGAGGAGGTGTTGTAGAATTTGAGAGAGGTTCAATTATTTGCATATAGAGAGGCCAGGACTCAGGAATGATTCTGAGAAGGAAAAATGGTTTATTGACGGCCAGCTGACTCTGGAACTTCCAGTTTGAATCCCAAGCCCTGAACCCCCCAAACATTTTTTAGTCCCTTTTATACAGAGAGGAAAGGCCAAATGGTCCTTTTGTTTCAGTTCTCAATAGGCTTGAATTAGCATATATTTCCACATCTTAGGTAAGCTTTTAGTATGGACCTCAAGCATTGGATACGCTTTCAGCATATTTGGTTTGCATTTCCCCCGAACACTTAAAGTTTATAGACCTTGCATTGTTAAACTGTTTCCTACTCACCAAGGGCTGGACTACAGCCTTTTATCATCCCACACCCACAAGTCAGATAGTTTGTTATTTCTGGAGAGACAGCGTCCCACCCATTGCCCACATCAGGGTACTGTGGGGGAAGTGTGGGCGGCCTTTCCCGTGGGCCCGGGGACTCTTATTCTGACTCAGGCCCCCCCACCCAAGTCCCGCTGCGCTGGGCCTGGACCCCTGAAAGCCCCCGTCCGCCCCGCGCTGCCTGCAGAAGCAGCCCCCCACCCCCGCCCCAAAGGACCCTGCCCCCTGCAGGCGAGGCAGCAGGACCTCCGTGGGCATGGGACGGGCGCCCCTCACGCGGCAAGGGGGCTCGCTCACCCTCGTCTGCGCCTATGGGCCCTGCCTGCGCCCGCCCGACCCCACGTGGGGCCCAGACTTACTGCTGCGTGGGCGGGACACAGGGGTCCCGAGGGCGGGGTAGCGCTCCCCGCAGCCCCCTCCCCCCCCCATGCGCCCCAACACCGCATCCCTCCTGCCCTCGGGCTCGCAGGGGAGCGCGCAGCAGGTCCATGGGGCGGGCTCCCAACCGCCGCCAGCTGTTAAAGGGGCCATCCCGCCGGGGCCAGACGGGACTTGAGGGCCTGAGAGCCTGAGGGCCAATCAGGTCTGGACCGGTTCCCCGACTCCACCCCTGAAGGGGCGTGGCCCTCTCCCTGACAGACAGCGCCCAGCAGCCAATCGACGCGCGGTCCGGCTGGCGCTAAAGAGGGCGGTGTCGCCCTACGCCGTGAGGGCGGCTCCTGACTGGTGGGCAGGGGTTCCCCGCAAGTGGGGGTGTCCCCACCCACAGTGCACCAGAGGCGGCCTGGGCCCGGGCGTGGGTCACCGAGGCCGGCTGCTTGGAGCTGCTGGAAGCGCGGTGTGAGGGGCCTCTGACCCGGCGCAGCCGAGCCCGGCCCCGAGCGAGGCTGTCGTCCCTGCTCCTTTCTCCCGGAGCTGGGGGCTGGCTCCTCTGAGGAGCCTGAGGAGTGATGGCCCCTGGCCTGCGTTCTGGGGAAAATTTATTTCCCAAATTTATTTTATTCGTACATCTTAATAAATCATACAATACATCCAAAGAATACAAGCAACGGTATTTGGTATATCGGAGTTGTGCGGGCATCACTTCATCATTAGGAGTGCGTTATCATTATTTCAATAATAAGAATAAGCAAAAAACAGACTTCTTCATCCCTCACTCTCTCTGTTCCCCTGCCTTACAGAGCTGCTATTTCTGGCCATTCTACCACAATTATTTATTTATTTAGTCGTTTTATTCAGACATACTCACATACCATAACATCTTAAGTGTAGAGTCATGGCTTTTAGTATAATCCCAATGTTGTGCATTCATCATCACAAAAACTTTTAGAACTATTTCATTACTCCACACCCCTTAGCATGCCTTCCCTAGCTGTCCATAACCACTAATCAAAGGTCATCTTTATAAATTGATTTATATTTACATTTTATATCAATGGAATCATAAAATATCTTTTTACCTTTATTTTGTACATTTAATAATTGAAAATATAAACAATAGTTAATTAAAAGAAAACACAGTTGAATAAAAGCATATATTTCTCAAATGTACTGAATACATATAAATTTTTTTGAATCATATAATATGTTACAAATGTATTTGGTTCATAGTAATGCAATCATTCAGTATTTGTCCTTTTGTGTCTGGCATGCTACACTCAACATGTCCTCCAAGTTCCTCCATGTTGCCAAATATTTTATAACTACATTTCTCCTTGCAGCTGCATAATATTCCATCGTGTGTATATACCACAGTTTCTTTATCCATTCATAGGCAGATAGATACTGGGTTTGTTTCCAACTTTTGGCAAGTTTGGATAATGCCTCTATGAATATAGGTGTGCAGATGTCTGTTCACATCACTGCCCACAGTCCTTCTTGGTACTTTCTTTAAGCATGCACATACCCGCTGTATTAGGCAGCCAAAGAGGTGAATATCTGCGGCTTCTCCTGGCTTCCAGAGGAAATCTCATTCTGAATGGGAGTTTCTAGCCAGGGTCTTCCAGCAGCCATTTTGGGGGCACCAAAGGACACGTGTTTAATGGTGGTGGCTTTCTGCCAGGTTCCAGATCCGCTATCAATTCCCTGTTTTACTAGACTGCCTCAGATTGCCACATGTGCAGCCTTAAAGCCAAGGAGCCATAAGCCATACTGAAGCCCTAACTCAGAGGGAACCAACTGTGTTTCAGAAGCAGTGCTGGTTAGCATAGATTTTGGATAAAGAGTGTTACATGGTAAAATGACTATGTGAACAGAGAAGAAAGGAGAAGAAGTTTTGACCTATTTCCCCATATTCATTGTCACATGACAGAACACAGTCGTGTTCAGTATATCGTAGCAGTGTTTTCAGACTCAGTTCAGGTCATCTTCAACATTATTCAATTATTCTATGTTATGAGATTTCCCTAATTCCACAGAAATCTGAAACATTTTTTATGCACAGGGACTATTTTTTTAATATATATTTTTTTATTTTTATAGAAGCTTTAGATTACATAAATGTTACATAAAAATATAAGGAATTCCAGTATGCCCCACTCTGTTCACCTCCCATATTTTCCCACATTAACAGCATCCTTCACTAGTGTGGTACATTTGTTAAAGTTGATGAACCCATACTGAAGAATTGCTGCTAACCATGTGCTAAAGTTTACGATATAGGTTACACCTTGTCCTGCATAATTTTGTAGATTATGACAAAATATACAATGGCCTGTATTCATCACTGCAGTGCCATGTAGGACAATACCAATGTCCCCAAAATGCCCCAAATTCCACCTATTCTTCCCTCTCACCTCTTCAGAACCTTTGGTGGCCACTGCCTTTACATCAATGAAAAGAGCTCTTCAATTGCTGGAATAATAAGTCTTAGTAGAATAATAATGAGTCTATTTTAGTCCATTGTTCATTCAGTACCAATCAAAATTCCAACAGCCTACTTTACAGAACTAGAAAAGGCAATTACCTAATTCAATTGGAAGGGAAAGTATATGTGAGAAACCAAAAGCATTCTAAAAAAGAAGAGAGACAGGGAGGAATGACTCTGCCTGACCTTGAAACATTACAAAGCTACAGTTGTCAAACAGCATGATACTGGCATACAGGTAGACACATCAATCAGTGGAATAGAATTGAAAGTCCAGAAATAAACCATCATCTCTATGGCCAAATGGTTTTTGACAACCCTACCAAATCCATGTTAATGAAACAAAACAGTCTCAGCAACAAATGGTGCTGGGAGAACTGGAAATCTATAAGCAAAAGAATGAAAGAGAACCCCTATCTCACTCCCTATACGAGAATCAACTCAAAATGGATTAAAGACCTAAATATAAAAGACAGGACAATAAAACTACTAGAAGAAAATGTAAGGAAACATCTTCAAGACCTAGTGATCAGTGGTGATTTCTTGGACCTTACATCCAAAGCACACACAACAAAAGAAATCATAGATAAATAGGACCTCCTCAACATTAAACACTTTTGCACCTCAAGAACTTTGTCAAAAGGCTGAAAAGGCAGTTGACTTAATGGCAGAAAATATTTGGAAATCATTTGTCTGATAAGGGTTTAATCTCCAGGATATATAAAGAGATGTTACAACTCAACAATAAAAAGACAAATGACCCAAATAAAAAGTGGGCAAAAGATTTGAATTGACATGTGTCCAAAGAAGAAATACAAATGGCAAAAAAAAAAAACACACACACATGAAAAAATGCTCAACATCACTAATAATTAGGAAAATACAAATCAAAACTACAATAAGGTATCGTTTCACACTTATCAGAATGACCAGTATTAAAAAGACAGAGAACTAAAGTCACAGAGAGGATGTGGAGAGAGGAAAACTTATTCATCAGTGGGAATACAGAGTGGTACAGTCACTGTGGAAGACTGCTTGGCAGTTCCTAAAGAAGTTGAATATAGGGAAGCAGACTTGGCCCAATGGATTGGGCATCCACCTACAACATGGAAGGTCAGCGGTTCAAACCCTGGGCCTCCTTGATCTATGTGGAGCTGGCCCACGTGCAGTGCTGATACACACAAGGAGTGTCCTGACACACAGGGGTGCCCCCCCCCACATAGGAGAGCCCCATGTGCAAGGAGTGCACCCTACATGCAAGGAGTGCACCCCATAAGGAGAATCACCCAGCATGAAAGAACGTGCAGCCTGCTCAGAAATGGCACCACACACACATGGAGAACTAATGCAGCAAGATGACACAACAAAAAGAGACACAGATTCCCATGCCACTGACAACAACAGAAGCTGACAAAGAAGAACATGCAACAAATAGACACAGAGAACAGACAAGTGGGGGGGGGAAGGGGAGAGAAACAAATTTTAAAAAAAGAACACATCAAATGGACTATTATTCCATCATAAAAAGAAAAAGAAGTCCTGATTCATGTGACAGCAGAGAGAACCTTGAAGACAGCTTGTTGAGAGAATTAAGCCAGAAACAGGTGGACAAATCTTATATGATCTCACTAATATGAAATAATTAGAATAAGGGAACACAGAATGGGGAATCCTTTATTTTATTCATGATGGTTCTATAAACCCACAACTTGTGAAAAATTCAGGATCTATCAATTACTGAATTCCTAAATAACTTCCACAGTTTTAGGTATCTGTAACAAAGGCACAGCACTTTCTGGTATCAAATATGCCAAGGCTGATACTATAAATACTTCAAAGCTGGTTGTTTTAAGGATTGGAAACTTATTGCCTCAGGTTTGGAAGCTAGAATTCCAAAATAAAGATCTCAACACAACACACCTTCTCCCTGACATTCTGCTGCCACTTGCTGCAGTACGTGGGGTTCCTTATCTGGAATATCTGCTTCTATCACATGGTTCCACCTTTTCTCTTTTGTGACTCCTGGCTTCCCTGATTTGGGGCTTCTACTGATTTTCTGTGTCTGAGTTTCCTTTGCTTGTAAGGACTCCAGTCTTGTGGCTTAAGGGCCAGCCTGATTCCCTTTTGCCACACCTAAAGTGGAATCTTCAAATGAATTGTGATGAATACCTACCTTAACCTTTAAAAAAAAAGTGCCCCTATGTTCCAACTCACAGGTAGGCCATCAACAGCTGATGTGAGTGCACAAATGAACAATCCTTGGGAATAATGTAATGTGCCAACACCTTTTAAATAAAAGTCTCAGAATTTGTAGGAATTTGTAGCTTGCAGAATCATATTCTGTTTTATTTCTTTCCTGGGTAAAAGGCTTGTTCTGCTGGTGACTGGAGAGTAGTTCTGAAGGACTCTAAGGAAAGACAAAAGGGCAGGTGTAAATTTTTAACTGACCCTTTACAATAAGTTGGAATGCTCTCAACTATGTATTGGTTTGGTAGTTAGGTGTTGCTGTTAGCAAAAAGAATGGGGATGAGGGGCCCAGGTGGACCACACGCCCTTCAGTAAACTTGCTTTGTTTAGCCAGTGGCCTTTTAAAAGTTAATTGAACCTAGCATTGGCAAAGTTGAACCAAACTATCATGCAAAATATTGTACAAACAAATGTTATCTTATTGCTGGAAGTGTGTCACCTAAGGTCAGGGATGGAAGCCAGTGGTTTTATTCTTGCCTTTTGGTAAGGTACTGTTTTGTTGTAGAGCTTGCCTTTCATCTGGGAGAACTTCTAGGCCCAGCTCCTTAGATACAGCCTGACTCTGCCAGTTGTCTAATCTCTAGAACTTTAAAAGTGAGCTGTTATGCATAGGTGAGAGAAGAGAAGGGACCTGTATGAGGGTATGGCAGCATGCAACAGTTTTTCCATGTACTTGTCCTTTCAGCCTTGATAAAAATCAGGGGTTTTAGGGGACACCCCACCCCCACCCCCACCCCCAGGAAAACAGCAAGAAATTGGATTCTAAATTTAAACTGGAAAAGAAAACAAGAAGTTGCTATAAAATAGTTCTATGGTGTTATATATTTCAGAATCCCAACAAGAAATATGAATATTTCTCATTCTAATCCTGTGATTTTTGAGAAAACTCATATTTTAAAATTTGAATTTTTAAAAAGATTTTTTGCACATATGACTTGTGGCCTATTACAACCAGTTGATCCTTGTTCAAAATGTGTTCCATAGACCAGAAGCCTCACCAAGTTCTGAGAGATTGTAGAAACACCTCACCCCAGACTTTTGAATCATAATAGGAAGTTTCCCCAGGTGATTTGCTGCAACCTGCATGGGTGAACTGAGAATCTGAGGGGAGGCGACAGGAGCTGCAGAAAGATATATAGAGACAAGGACAAGATTAGAGGGGACCAGGTGCACCAGGGCTAGCTGATGGCAAAGTCAAGGCCCCGAGCTGGCACCACAAGCTTTATTTAAAGCAGTTAAAGGAAGCAGACTTGGCCCAGTGGTTAGGGCATCTGTCTACCACATGGGAGGTCCACAGTTCAAACCCTGGGCCTCCTTGACCCATGTGGAGCTGGCCCACGTGCAGTGCTGATGCCCACAAGGAATGCCATGCCATGCAGGGGTGTCCCCGTGTAGGGGAGCCCCACATGCAAGGAGTACACCCTGTAAGGAGAGCTGCCCAGTGTGAAAGAAAGTTCAGCTGCCCAGGAAGTGCACTGCACACACAGAGAGCTGACACAACAAGGTGACACAATAAAAAGAAACACAGATTCCTGTGCTGCTGACAACAACAGAAGCAGACAAAGAAGAACATGAGGCAAACAGACACAGAGAACAGACAACTGGGGTGGGGGAGGAAGGGGAGAGAAAAAATAAAATAAATAAATCTTTAAAAAAATAATAAAGCAGTTAGCTAGGTCATTGTTCTCAGAGCAGGGGCTATCAGGCGCGAAGTTCTTTGAGGAGGGTGTTCTTAGAGTTCCTTCTTATCAGAACATCAGTTCCTTTCTGCTTACTTGCAGGTACAGACATGTTTGACCACACCCCCACCTCTCTGCACACATTGATCCTTCTTCACAACATGGCTTGAGCCCTGCACATTACTTCAGGGACCCCTACATGATTCACACGCATATTAAAATTTAAGAAGTACAGTCCCCTATGTTTTTGTGCTAAAAATCTCACATGGGTGCTATCCATCAGCCCTCAGAAGCATTTAATAATCCACCTCAAGGCTGAGATTTTTGTATAAAAGGGGCCTGAACCTCTGTTAGAGGTTTCTCCCTTACAAGGTGTTTAATAATGAACTGATCACACGGGTTTTTTTTAAATTAATTAATTTATTTAATTTCCCCCCTCACCCAGTTGTCTGTTCTCTGTGTCTATTTGCTGCATCTTGTTTCTTTGTCCACTTCTGTTGTCATCAGTGGCATGGGAAGTGTGGGCAGCGCCATTCCTGGGCAGGCTGCACTTTCTTTCACGCTGGGTGGCTCTCCTTATGGGATGCACTCCTTGCGGGTGGGGCTCCCCTATGCGGGGGACACCGTTGCGTGGCAGGGCACTCCTTGTGTGCATCAGCACTGCACATGGGCCAGCTCCACACGGGTCAAGGAGGTCCAGGGTTTGAACCGCAGACCTCCCATGTGGTAGGCGGACACCCTAACCACTGAGCCAAGTCTGTTTTCCCCTTGATCACACTGTTTACAATGATTAAAAGTGACTTGAATTCCTATGACCTACAACAGCCCCCATCCAGAGCCTACATGTTCAGATACAGTTCATTTACCCACCAGAATAGACAAAGGAGCCATGTGACACCACCAACCCCTCCCACACTCCTAGAATTCACTACCACTAGCAGACCACCCCCCTGGCCATCCCTATTGGCCCTCGGTCTTACCCAAGCCCCACCCCTGCCATTGGCTAAGCATGTTCCTGCCTATAGATGGACTGCAGAGATTCATGACACCCTCTGCCAAATGTGGACTGAAGTCTCTCTCCAGTCCCCTCCATTGGGAGAGCTTCCCAATCAACTTCCTTATGGCAATCCTGTCAGTCTCCATGTCTCAGTGAGCTCCATTTTTTCTCTAACAACCTCCATCAAAGGATGAAAAGGATGAGCTAGCCTATAAAAATAGCATCTAGCTTCTTAAATACTTAATTGGTGTGTAATAAATATTAGCTATCCCTATTACTAATATTCTCTGTCTCTAAAAAATTTGGTGAAAATGTTATCCCTAAATCATGAATGTATATTTAAATCAATGATACTTTGCTCCCTAATGATTTAAAAGTTGAATTGATATTTTAAATGGGATGTTTTTTTGACAGTAAAACTAATCTGAAATATTATGAAACTAATCAGTGGAAATGCATAAATTATATCTTTAAAAAGTGAAACCCAGGCCTATCTCATAGTTGGGAGAATGTTTACCATGCTTATGTCAAACAATAAGAATACTTTTTTTTTTTTGTGGAAATGAGTTCATTTAAACTTCTTATTTAAATTAGCTTCCTCCTATTCATGAGTGAATTCTGTGAGAGCTTATTGGTTTTTGCTCCTATCATCATGTTAGGAAATAGTTAATGTAAGTCCTTTGGTTTGAGAAGTCTAGTTTCTTATTTTTATTTTTATGAGCTTGGTTGAGAGCATAGTTTTATAATTGGAGTGAAGGAGGAGAATACTCTCATATACACTGTGATATAAGGACATTGTGAGAAGAAGAAGTGCCCTGGATTGGACAAAACTTTCTGAACAACAGCAACAACAATAGTAGCTATCCATCATTTAGTGTGTGCTTACTTTACTCTTGTCACTTTGTGGTTGAGGAAATTGAGGCACATGAGTTGTAAGTCATTCAAGGTCACATGGCTAGTGGGTGTAGGAGCTGGGACTTGAATCCAGGCAGTCAGGTTTCAGTTTGCTCCTCAGTGCCTCCTGAATGCATCACTTTGAGTTGCTCCTCATAGTGGTACAGGAGACCCTGAGCCCAAGGATGTTTCTGTGCTCTCTGGGCAGGCAGCCAGGTGCACATATGGGTGAGTTTTCACATGCAGAAGTGACAGGATTACAAGGGCTTCCATTTCTTCATGGGTGTGTAGTGCTCCTCAATGTGCAGCTACTCAGCCCCATGGAGAAGGAGAGGGCAGGCTTCCTCAAAAGTCCAGGAGGCTCTCTTCCTAGAGGAGCCCACACCAAAGCTTGATGTGTTTCTGTCCTTCTCTCCCATTTCTCAGCAAGTTCTGTTCTTTCCCCCAATTTCTGAATAAATTATTTTTACTGGCCTAAAAATAAATGCCAGGAGAAGAATCAGCATTCCAGATTGGAAAGGGCCCTTCAGGGAGCCCTGATGCTTAAGATCCTGTCCTTGTATGCCTTCCTTAACCTTCTGACATTGCATTTGTTCAGGAATTTTTACAACATTAAACCAATTAACAGGAGATAATTTTAGGATTCAGATGTTAGTTCCACTGATTCTGAAACCTCTTCATCCTGTTGTGTCAGTTTCCTCAATGGGAGAATATAGGTGGTACTGACTGAGCATTTTAGGAATTGTCAGCGTAAGTTACTTTCCTTACCAAAGTCTATTCCGATGTGTTTGGGCAAGAAGGCTACTGATGTCTGCCAGGGTTCAGGCTTCCTGGGTTCCTCACTTCCTGGGACTCATTTCTCTCTGGGCTCAGCTGCTCTACTCTGCACTTACTTCCCAGGCTCCAGCTCAAAACTCCAACTTTCTCTTCTGCCATGTCATTTTCTCTGTGAGTCCCTACCCACCAAGAGGGTGGGGCTCAATGTCATACTGACATGGCCCAATCAAAGCCTTATTACTTAATCAAGTAACAGTAAAACCTCTGAATCCAATCCAACCTAATATGCCCAGAGAAAGAGACCAGTTCACAAACATAATCCAATATCTATTTTTTTTAATTTATAAACAATATCAAACTATTATACTACCTAAGATTATAGTGAATAAATGGACACTGTAATTGTTACCTAGACATGCCATTTACAAATGGCCTACAATATATATCTTTTAAAACAGAGTTCACCAACCAATAGAATACTTACTGAGATTGCTCACAAAAAGAAACCACTTTCACCGAGCCCAGTGGATGGTGTCAGGGGGGAAAAACAAATGAATCTCTTAGTGTCTGTTCCTTATCAGCTTTTAAGTATAGAATTACAATATGACCCAGCAATCCCTCCAATAGGCATATATGTAACAGTATTGAAAGCAGGGACTCAAACCAATATCTTCACACTACTGTGTTCACAATTGCCAGAAGATGCCATCAACCAACTGTCCATCAACCAATGTATGGATAAACAAAATGTGGCATATACATATACACCCAAATGCAAGGTGTTAATAAGAGGGTGATATACTAGGAAAAAATACACCCTAATATAAAATATGGACTATTGTTAATACTATAATTATAATACTCTGCTTTCAATTGTTAGAAAGTACCACACTAATGCAATGTGCTAATAATAGAGGGGGTATAAGGGAAACTGTATTTGTTACATGATTTTTCTGACAACCTACTTATCTAATTAAAAATTTAAATTAGCAAAAAGCCAAAAAATATTTCCAATCATGTTTCACCTAGTTATTTCATATATTTTCTTGCATTTTATGTTTTTGTTTCATGTTTAGCTCAATGATCCTTTGAGTTAAATTTTGTGCAGAATTTAAGTATATATTGCATTAATCTGTTATGATCAAATTGGGTAATCTGTGGTTCTTTCTCCATTATTTTGGTCACTCAAGAGTTCATTACACATATACATTTTATTATTACTATCAGTTTTCACTCTAAAACTGCTATACTTTTCATCTACCTCTATTTCAAATTGTGCTCTTTCTCACTTCTCTGTTTGGTGCAAATGACCTTTCAGTGTATTTGCCCTGATTACATTAAACTTGTCTTCCTTAGTCAATATCTCATTAACAGGAATTGTATAGGCAGTTCTCTGAAATCAGAGAATATTGACTGAATTGTCTGCTTTCAAATGCTGTAAATAAAAACAGACATTTTCAGGTCAGAGTTAACTCCTTCTGCTTGCAATGACATGTAATGTTCTGACCAGTTTTTTTCTTTATTTGGAAACCTGCTTGTACTTGACCTGTAACTGTAGTCTGACCTCTGCCAGGCTCTTGGCCCAGACTTTTTGATAATGAAGGAGTGGCAGCAGTCTGCAGGTCAGAACCACATAAGCTTAGATCCTGATATTCCTTTATTCTCAATTCCCTTGTTCCTCACTTCCTGGGTTTTGCTCTGTCTTTCTCATTCTCCCAGTAGCTTCAGTCTTAATCTAGTGTTTCCCAACAATGTTCATATCATGGCACAGATTGGTGTCCTCTGGATTTGTGGTGCATCAACAGCAAAATATACTTTATCTTCAACAGCTCCTGTTGAAAGTTCCATCACTATAGTGTTCTAAGGTAGTGGTTCTCAACAATTTTTGCTCCCCCCCCCCCCAGGGGCTATTTGTGGAGGCACTTTTAGTTGACATAATGCTGGGCTGGTGGGAGGAGCTACTACTGGCATCTAGTGGGTAGACAGAGGTCAGGGGTGCCAGTAAACACCCTAAAGCACTCTGCACATGCCCCACAACCAGGAATTTTCTAGTCCAGGGTGCCAACAGTGCTGAGAGTGAAAAAACCTGCTGTATGGGAAACCCAACTCTCCCTATGGTCCAAGCATCCACCACAAGGATGGCTGCTGTTTCTGCATACACCCCTTACCTCTGGCCTAGAGTGGGGGGTTATCCACCTTGCTCTTTTCAGATAATTATTCTTTCCTATTTCCTAAACAGAGGCACAGACCAATGTTTGAATCTCATGTCACCAGATGATATCACCCACTGCCCTCACTTGCTGTTGACTGTAGGCCCCTCATTTTTTATTTCTTTCCCCTTTTTCACCCTGCTCCCCCCATTGTCTTCTCTCTGTGTCCATTCACTGTATGTTCTTCTTTGTCTGCTTACATTCTTGTCAGCGGCACCAGGAATCTATGTCGCTTTTTATTGCATCATCTTGCTGCATCAGCCCTTGGTGTGTGTGGCACCACTCCTGGGCAGGCTGCACCTTTTTTGAATGGGGCAGCTCTCCTTGAGGGGCACACTCTTTGTTATGGGGCTCCCCTATGTGGGGGACACCCCTGCTTGGCACAGCACTCTTTGCATGCATCAGCACTGCATGTGGGCCAGCTCATCACACAGGCCAGGAGGCCCTGGGTTTGAATACTGGACCTCCCAAGTGGTAGGCAGATGCTCTATCAGTTTAGCTAAATCTGCTTTCCCCCCTCATTTCTGAGTTTCCAGTACTGACACTCTGTTACTCTCTCCAATACTCCTCACATCTCAACTGGCCAATACACTGTCCTTTCAATTCTTTACTCTTCTCCTCCTGTGATCTTGTCTCCACACTCTGCAGCCATGCATTGCATGATCCTCTCTTGAATCTTCTCATTATTGGTAGCTGCAGTCTCTCCCCAATACCAATTTTATGCATCCTACTGCAGACTACCATCTCACATGACATATCACCTTAAAGTTTGGAACATGAACTTAAAATGGCTTCATGGACATTTACTTTCCTGGAAGTTCTCCTGCATCTCATAGTAACCAAAAGACAGCTTGAGTTGTCAAACTAATTGCCTGTAAAATAAACTTAAAATGAACAACTGTTAAGAGGGACAAAGACAGTCATTATATACTGATAAAGGGGGCAATTAACAAGGAGGCATAAACAAAGAGACAAAATCATACATATATGCATTTAATGGCAGAGCCCCATAACATATAAAGCAAATACTGACAGATTTGAAGGGATAAATAGACATTTGTACCTTAACAGAATTGGATTCAAGGAATAAACTGCAAATTTAAGAGGGAGCTACTGCTTTTTAAACCATTCATTTCCACTGGTCTTAACACATTATAGATCATTCTCTTTGAGACTTTCTCATGAAAGAATTCTCTTCAGCCTATAGAATTGAATTATTTCCAAGATACATCCTATAGAATCAAAGCAAAGCAATTCTAAATTCATAGTCAACAGTGAAAAATAATTGATTTGGAATATGTTCGTAAAAAAGACAAAGGGACAGTGACCTGCCAGAAACGCAATCCATCTTTGGAATTAAAAACTGCCAAAAGCAAATGATCTGCCATGAAAAGGAGTTCCTTTCCCCAAAACATTTACAAATGAATCTTCAAGCATAATATACTTTGCAACCTAAACATTATAACAATACAATTGTAGTAGAAAAGAACATTGTTTTAGGTTCCTAAGCTACTTAAAGCTTATACCATGAAATGGTTAGATTTCATCAATGGGAATTTATTAGCTTATGTTTTGAGCTGAGACAATATCCAAATCCAAGTATCTCAAAGTGATGCCTTCCTCCGAAGACCTGCTGCCAGCAATCTTTGTCTCCTCTGCCACTTGGCAAGGCCCATGGTGCATCTGCTGGTCTCTCCCTTCTTTTCAAGGTTTCATTGATTACAGCTTCTTGTTTCCATGGCTTTCTCTCTTTGTCTGAATTTGATTCTCTTATAAAGGGCTCCAATAATAGGATTAAGCCTGATCCTGAATGAATGTCTTAATTAAAGCAGTCTCCTCAAAAGATCCTACTTACAATGGGTTTACCTCCATATCAATGGCACAGATTAAAGAACATGTTTTTCTGGGGTACGTACAGCTTCAAAACACCACACCCCACCCTTAGGCCCCCCAAAGATGTTACTTGCCATATGCAAAATACATCCATTCCATCAAAATATCCCCAAAGCCTTAAGTCATTTCAGTGTCAGCATTAAGTACAAAGTCTCATCAAAACTGGTAATAGCTGCTTAATAAATAATTAATTGTGCAAGAATAGCCAGAAATAGCAGCGATGTACACAACAGGGGAAGCATAGAGAGATAAAGGGGTGAAGAATTTGTTAGTTTGTCTTTTGTTAATTTTCATTATCAAAAGAATGAAAATGCTGTAATGATGATTGAGGTGATGAATGCACACCTGTGATTATACCAAATACCATTGATTGTACACTGGATGAATTGTTGCTTTATTAATACGTATCCATAAAATTGCCTTGTTTAAAAAAATCAGTTATAGGTGTATTCTGTCCTGGGGCATTATTCTCTGTCTGTGGACCTGTGAAAATGAGAACAAGTTATCTGCTTCCGGTACACAATGGAAGGACAGGCATAGGATATGCATTCCTATTCCCACAGGGAGAAACTGGAAGGGTTCATGGGTCCCAAACAATTCTGAGACACAGCAGGGACTCCTTCACCAGATTTTGAGGTCTGAGGGTCTTCTATGGAATGATGTTTGGCCTCTGGGACTAATGGAGCAGCAGTCCCACCCTTTCCCATGCCCTCCCCAAACACTGGGGAGGAGGCTACACACTTGAAGCATCATGGTCATGGCCAAACACTGCAATCCCAGAGCACAGGATCAGTGCTGTCAGAACACTGGCTGATGGTCACACTCTCCCCAAAAGCCATACCTATGGAAACATCTTCCTAAAACATTGAACATATTCTCTTTAAAATGTGGGACAAGGATGAGGACAGAATATTTACTAACACTTCTAGTTATCATTATACTGGCAGTCCTTAGATAGAGCAAAAAAGATTAGAAAAAGAATTCAAGGGCATAAGATTTAGAAAGGAAAAAACAAAATTGCTTGTATATTATTTGTCAATTTACATAGAACCATGAAAAAATCTATAGGAAAAGTATGAGAATACAAGGTAGTTGAATGAAAGAATAATATAGAAAATTATGTTTTTCTGTATCCTAATGACACAGATTAATCTAACCAAAGGCATGCAAGATCGAAGGTAAAAAAATGTAATACTTTATTAAGGGAAATTAAAAGAGGTCCACAATAAAGAGATACATGTCCCAGTGCCTGAAGGGAATCTTGCTCAAGATCTGCAGCTTCAGCCTGGCCAAGAGATCACTTCAGAGGGAGCACCTAGACCTGGGGCTCCCGTGGGACCTTAGGCCTGAGGTAACTGTCTGCTGTCCTCTCCCCAGGTCTCTGCTGTCATCTGCTTCTCCTACCCTAACCATCACCCTGCCTGGGGTTCCACCTGGGATCCTTCTCATTTGTCCCTCTGTGGGGCACCTGGTCACACCCCATGCCTTAAATTCAGCTGCTCACATTCACATACACTGTCTTTACTATCCATCTGTTTTCCACACAAAGGTATTCCCCCATCATTTCATTATGGAACATTTCAAACACAGAAAAATTGAAAAGCTCATGGAGAAAACAGCCCTAGATCCACCTCTTAGACTCCTGTGTCCTTGTCATGTAACCCATCTACCCCTTGATGTGTGGTGCCTTCCAAAACCAGGGCAGTGGCCAGCACACTGTGCTGAAGGGAATCTGTGACCTGTGACTCCATTACACCCACTTCTGTCACTGTTTCTCTCTCATACACATACATGGCCACAGTGACAAATCATGTGCCTTCCACTTTATTTTTCCTCTCTTCTCCATAACACATGGTTGAGTTTAAGTATCACCCTTGGGCACCCTAAACATGCTTAATCTCAGTAGTCCAGCAATTCAGAGCACTGCCTGAAGCTTGTCCTTGAGGCCATGAGGCTGCATCTGCCCACCCCTGTATTTATGTAGTGGCAGTCCTCTGCTCACCTACAGTGAGGAGTAGCTCTGGGGGTGCACAGTGTTGGTGGAGCTCTACATTGAGGTCCAAAAAGAGGGTGAACATTCCTTGGACTTCTCCCTGATAGGAGGAGAAAGAGTGCACATATATCTGTAAAGAACTCTTGCTTTGGGGAAAGCTGAAAGATAGTCTCTGAAGCCAGCAAATCATGCTACAAAGCATCACTATGGTGTTTTGCCTTTTATCTGCAGAACTTCAGAAACTATCAGTCCTGGGAGTTTGTTTGGGCCCTAGTGAGTTTACTGCACCACATAAAAGACCTACACAAAAGCTTCATGGGGTTGCTCATGTCATGGGATGCAGCAAAAAGATGTTCCCCACATCCTTACCACCCCTACCTCCACTCCCCTGCCCCATTGTCCCTTAGGCTGGCTTATTTCCAAGTGGGTGCAGTGACCTGTTCTGGGCCCCATGACATCATCAAGGGAGGAAGACAGAGAAGAGCATGCAAGGTAGTTCCAGCTTGAGTTTGCAAACATTTTGGAGACAGGGGCCGAGGCAGGAAGTGGGAGAGGGACTATCTTGAAGGAGGAAGCCAGGAACCCATGGGCCATAACCCACTGAAGGTACCGGGGAGGGTAGAAACTACAATGTAAACCACTATTCATGTGTGCAGCAGTGCTCCAAAATGTATTCACCAAATTCAATGAATGTGCCAAGATGATGGAAGAGGTTGTTGGTGTGGGAGGAGTGTGTATGTGGGGGGTTATGGGAAGCTCTTACATTTTTTAATGTAACATTTTCTGTGATCTATGTATCTTTTAAAAATAGACAATTTAATCTAAAAATTATATAAAAAAAGACATGATCATCCTATTGGGGCTACTTTTAAAATTAATATTTTTTCATTACAAATTTTTATTTTATAAGATGTCAATACCATTTTTTTTTCTTTCTGAGAGATGTTGTGGGTTTACAGAGAAATCATACATGATATACAAGATTCCCATATACCATCCAAATATTAACACTGAGCATTGGTGTGGAAAATATATTACAATTGATAAGAGCACATTTTTATAATTGTACTATGAACTCTAGTCTATGGTTTAAGGTCAGGTTTGTTGTTTATGTAGTGCAGTTCCCTGGAGTTTTGTAAAAGTTTTGTTTTTTTACCATGTACAAAACTTTACATTTCTTCTTCTAACCACATTCAGATGGCTATTTCAGGGTTCTTAATTACCTTCACAATGTTGTGCCACCATCACCACCATCCACCACCAAAACAGTTATATCATTTCCAAATAAGAGCCGTGTACATTTTAAGCCATAATTTCCCATTCCCTCTCCACACCTCATCCTCTGGTATCCTATATTCTAGATTCTGACTCTGTAAGTTTACTTATTCTAGTTTCATATCCATGAAATCATACAATATTTGTCCTTTCTGTCTGGTTTATTTCATTTAACATGTCTTCAAGCTTCATCCACACTGTCTTATGTTTTAGTTCCCTAGACTGCTCAAAACAAATACCATGAAATGAGTTTGCTTAAACAATGGGAACTAGATATATTCACTCATGGTTAGAGATCAGAAAAATGTCTGAATCAAGGCATCATCAAGGTGATGCTTTCTTCCTGAAGAGCAGCTTCTGGCAATCATTGACTCCTCTACCACATGGCACATGGTGGCATCTGCTGGTCTCTCCCTTCTTCCAGTTTTTGTTGATTTCAGCTTTTTGCTTTCATGGCTTTCTCTCTCTCTGTATTCATTCTGTTTATTAATACCCATCCTGATTGATGTTGGTGACACCCTAAATGAAGTAACCTTAACAAAAATCCCTAATTACAGTGGGCTCACACCCACAGGAGTGAATTAGATTTAAGAATGTGTTTTTCAGGGGCACATACAGCATTGCACCACCACAGCCCATCCTCTGGATCTGCTAAAGACATGTTCTCCCCATATGCAAAATACATTTATTCCATCCCAGTATCCCAAAGACTTTAAATCATTTCAAAAACAATGCTTATTACAAAGTCTCATCAGAATTGGTTATGGGTGTGGTCTGTCCTGTAGCACAGTTTCCCTCCTTCAGTTGACCTGGGAATCCAGGTTAAAAAGTTATCTGCTTCCAATGTACAATTGAGAGATAGCCATAGGATAAACATTCCCATTCCCACAGGGAGAAATTGGAAGGAAAATAGGGATTAGAGTTTCCAAGCAATTATGAAACCCTGAAGGGCATACTCTGAGAGACCTCTATTGAAAGATGTCTTGTTCTATGGGCCTGATGGAGTGGAGAACAACCCTTCCAAGTGTGTGTGCAGTGAAAATGCTCTACCCAAATACTAGTGGTGAAGGCACCACCCTCTCCACCACTGAGATGACATGTAGGCTGTCAGCAATCTTGGGACATAGGTTCCAACTTCCTAGAACACTGGGGTGATAGCACTTTCCCTGAACAATTGGCTGGATGGCCTGCCCTCTCCAATGCTATGGCAGAGCACATTTTCTGCACATATGGTGTGCCCACACTCTTGGCCTGAATTGTGTTTGGTCCAGAACTCAGCTTCCATGGTTCTGCCCTTGAAGTGATTTTAGTCTTCAATGTCTCCCTTTTAATCCAGGCTGGCAGTGGCTCCACTTATAAAGATCTTGCAAAAAATCTTGTTGGTCTGCATGTAGTAAACAGGGTTGAATCCATCAAACAAGACTTTTCAGTTTTTTCCTGAGTAACTACACTGCAAGTCCTGACTTGCCCTGGAATGTCTAATTGGATTCATGTTCAGTTAAATGCTCACATGGACACTGTTCTCTAGGGACTTGCTTTATGGAAGCCCAGACTTTTCCAAGCCAGCAATTTCTGGTTTCTTTATGCTCAGGAATTCAGTTATCAGCTTTTCCCTTTCTTCTATTTTACTATAAGCTGCAATGAAGGGTAAACTGTCCTTTCTATAGTTACCTTGGAAAACTCTTCAGCTAAATAACCCAGATCAGTACTTTCAAGTTCTGCCTTCCGCCAACATCAGAACTTAATTTTGCCAAGTTCTTTGCCATTTTGAACAAGGATCACTTTAACTTCAGTTTCTAATAACATTTTCAAATTTCCATCTAAGGCCTCAATGGAAGTATATTTAGTGTCCATATTTCTAGGAACAGACACTAGAAAGTAATCTTTAAACTTTTTCTAGCAAGTGCTGCACAGTTGTATGAGCCTCTAACCATTACTCAATTCCAATGCCATTTCCACATTTTTAGAGCTTCCAATAGCAGCACTCCACTATCCTGGTACAAAAATCTGTTTTATTTTCCTAGACTGCTTAGAGCAAATATCATGAAATGGGTTTGGCTTAAACAATAGGAATTTATTTGTTCATGGCAATAGTACAGGAATATGTTCAACTCATGTAATCCATCAAGGCTATGATTTTTTCTTTAAGACTACTACAGTGATTCTTGGCTCCTCTGCCCATGGCAAGGCATATGGTGGCCTCTCCTGGTCTCTTCTTTTTCTTCTAGGTTTCGTGACTCCAGCTTCTTCCTACCATGGCTTTTTTTCTCTCCATAATGTGTTCTGTTTAGAATGGACTGCAGAAATAGGAGTAAGTTCCATCCTGATTGAGATGGGTCACACCGTAACTAAATGAACCTCATCAAAAGGCCCTACTTACTGTGGATATGCATCCAGAGGAACGGATTGCTTTTCTGAGGTATGTACAGCTTCAAATCTTCACAATGCATGTATCAAATCTGCATTTCTTTTTATGACTGAATAATATTCCATTGTATGAATATATCACATTTTTTTCCATTCACCAGTTGATGGACACTTGGGTTACTTCCAACTATTTGCAATTTTGCATAATGCTGCTATGAATATCATTGTGCAATTCCATTCTTTTGGATTTATATCTAATAGTTGGACTATGGGGCATGGTAGTTTGAGAATTTTTAGACCCTAGAAAATCATGTCCTTAAGAGCTAATTAATTCCCTGTGTGGAAACCAATTGTTGGTGGGATCTTTTTTTTTAAAGATTTATTTATTTATTTATTTAATTCCCCTCCCCTCCCCTGGTTGTCTGTTTTCTGTGTCTTTTTGCTGCATCTTGTTTCTTTGTCCACTTCTGTTGTCGTCAGCGGCACAGGAAGTGTGGGTGGTGCCATTCCTGGGCAGGCTGCACTTTCTCTCACGCTGGGCGGCTCTCCTTTAGAGGTGCACTCCTTGCGCGTGGGGCTCCCCTACACGGGGGACACCCCTGTGTGGCATGGCACTCCTTGCGTGCATCAGCACTGCACATGGGCCAGCTCCACATGGGCCAAGGAGGCCTGGGGTTTGAACTGCAGACCTCCCATGTGGTAGACGGATGCCCTAACCACTGGGCCAAAGTCTGTTTCCCGTTGGTGGGATCTTTTGATTAAATTACTCCATTAAGGGCCTTTGATTAAATTGTGTGACCCAGGGTGTGTCTTAATCCTCCTACTGGAGTCCTTTATATATGGAGGAATAAAAGGTCACTGATGGAGGAAAAAACTGCAGAGACAGGGAAATGACTCCAGAAGCTAAAACCAATGCCCAGCAGAGAGAACAGCCAAAGACCGAGTAGTCAGAAGCTGAAAGAAAGGTGTGCCTGTTTTATTAACCTTTTCAAAGAACCAAGTTTTAGTTTCCCTGATTCTATTGTTTTATTGTATTCTATTTCATTAATCTCTGCTCTAAACCTTGTTATTTACTTCCTTCGACTTACTTTGGTTTAGCTTGATCTTCTTTTTCTCTGGTTCTTCCAGGTTTGGGGTTAAGTCTCTAATATAAAATCTTTCCTAATTTTTAATATAAACATTTACAGCTTCATGCCAATTTTAAATGTAAGCATTTAGAGTTTTTTGGTTAGTTTTAGTCAATTTTATTTCACTATTTTTGTTCTTACACCTTTCAGAGCATTACACAATTACATTTTTTTCATTTTCTGACCTGCAAACAGATACCTTATGTGGAAATATTTTTTTTAATATAACAAATTAGGTATTTCCAAAATGCAACAACTACACATAAGACAATTCACAAAGTATAATTTACTAGGACATGTACTAAGAATTTAGAGCAGCCAATCAGTAGAAATCTGACTAAATTTGGCAATCAGGAAAATTCTGACCAAATTTAGCAATCAGCTATTTATATATTAAAAAACAAACCTAATTAATCTTCCAAACAAGAAGCTTGAAACTTTTTGTTAAATCCACATTGGAAGATATGAAGTGATCATTTAAACCTATATCCAGCCTTAACAGTGCTAATCCCAAATACTAGGCTATTTCCAGTCTGCCACTGAATAAGGAGCATCTCAGTTTGTCTGACCCCATGTATCAAACTCTTATGCTATTGTGTGCATAGAAAGGTTAAGTGATCATTAATTAAAAAGCAAAACAAAAACTCATTAAATATCTGTACTATTCTTCCAGCTCATCTGCAATTCCAAGTCTGCAACTTGTGTCACTTAGTGACAAGCTACATTTTCTATTACATATATTTATGTTACCTGTGAGTATGTATGTGTACACATGCGGTCACCCCTCGGGCTGAAGCGTGGTTTGCTGGCCTGGCGGGGGAGCGGCCGCGGTAGGCCAAGCCGCTGCCCCCATAATAGGGTGGCTGGTCAAACTCACCGCCACCCCTGAAGGAAGCTCGGCATGGGCGCAGAGTGCCCTCGGGTCTCCCCTTCTCGGCAGCCATGCTTCCACGGCCGCCCCTGCTCCCGGATGGTGCCACACGATGCCTTCTTTCTCCCTGCGCAGGCGCAGGGCAGAAAATTCCAGTCTGCCCTTTTCCCCTCCCCCGACAGCAGCAACAGCCAGGTGTGGGCGGAAAAATCCAGCCCGCCCTTTTCCCCTCCCCCGACAGCAGCAACAGCCAGGCGTGGGCGGAAAAATCCAGCCCGCCCTTTTCCCTTCCCCCGACAGCAGCAATAGCCAGGCGTGGGCGGGAAACTCAAGTCTGCCCTCCACCCCAGCAACAGCAGCCACCAATCCCTAAACCCTGCCCCTTCCCCCAGCAACAGCGACAGCCAATCCCTAACCACCACCCCTCCCCCATCCAGTACCGCCCACTGACCTTTCGCTGGCAACCAATCAGAACAGGGCGTGGCTTCGACCAATCAGCCTTCCCCAGCCCCTATAAAACTGTTGCCTCTCCCTCAGTAAAGTGGACTTGCGTGTTTACCTTGTCTCCGCGGTAGTTCTTCTGCCGTGCGCCCTCCAGTCCTGAGAGCCCCCGACAAGGGCCTGGCCTCCCTTGTCCCCAGTTCGTCACCTGCTTCTCCGGGCGACCCCTTCATCGCCGGCTTCGCCGGGCGACCCCGTCAGCCGAACCGCGCAACCCCTTGTGAGACCGATCCCTCGTCTGCTGCCGGACCGACCCCTCGTCCCAGGGGGGACCGACCCCTCGTCCCAAGCGGGACCGACCCCTCGTCCAGAGCTGGACCAACCCCTCGTCCGCAGCCAGACCCCACCTCTACCGACCGAGCAAGCCGCCGCAGTTGGCGCCCAACGTGGGGCAAAGCAACCCCACCACAGCACAACGTGGGGCAAGGCAACTCCACCACAGCCTCACTCCATAACCTGGCGCCCCCCCCTCTTCTCACCTTGGGACTTCTCTCGTGCAACATTGCTGCTACCTGAGCCTTGGCTACCTCATATGATCCACGGCGGTCTGGGAGAATCGCTGGATGGCTTTCTCCTTCCATGTCGGGGGCTTATACCGACCCGCTATGATTAAGAGGAGCCTTGGATTTCTCGGGAGCGTGTGCTTGCACGTCTGAAGTAATCCTACCACAGCCCTACGCCTTCCTCTCTTCTCACCTTGGGACTTCTCTCGTGCAACATTGCTGCTACCTGAGCCTTGGCTACCTCATACGATCCACGGCGGTCTGGGAGAATCGCTGGATGGCTTTCTCCTTCCATGTCGGGGGCTTATACCGACCCGCTATGATTAAGAGGAGCCTTGGATTTCTCGGGAGCACGCGCTTGCACGTCTGAAGTAACCCTACCATAGCCCTACGCTCTCCTCTCTTCTCACCCCTATCTTTTCGCTCTGCATTGCTGCTCCTGAACCTTGGTGACCTCATATGATCCACGGCGGTCTGGGAGAATCGCTGGATGGCTTTCTCCTTCCATGTCGGGGGCTTATACCGACCCGCTATGATTAAGAGGCGCCAATAAAACTCTCAGGAGCACGTGCCTGAGCACCTCCACCCCTGCCTTCACCTCTGCCTCCTCCCTTCTGCGCTTGCTCCCCTTTGCCTTGCTCCACTGCTCGTTGTCCCGCCCTCCCCTCGTTGGGGCCTTCTCTTGGCCCACGACCACCGTCGGAGCCCCACCGGCTCTGACCCCTCATCTCACCGCGCACCTCGGCTCCCATCGCCGCGCTCTCAAGGTAAGGGCCCCTTTTCTTATCGGCTCCAAAAGGCCATTAGCAATGGGTAACATCCTATCTGCTAAGCAAGCCCCACAAGTTCAGGCCCTTACCGGTCTCCTAGACACTCACCGGTGTAAGATCTCTTTGAAACAGCTCCAAGTATATTGGGACCTTCTTCTCCCCTTTAATCCGTGGCTTACCACGTGTCAGCTTTGGGACCCGGACACCTATACTCACCTTATAGATAGGGTCACTTTTGCTGTGGAGCAGGAAGGTAAAAGATTCCCTCCTGGCTTATTACAGGCAACATGAAGTCCAGAAGAAATCTTGAAGGGTATAATCTATGATATGCTATATAAAAAAGGATTTAAAAGCAGCTATACCAAGAAAGTAAGAATTATGAGTCAACTGTAAATAAATTATATATTTCTGTTAATGTGTTGTAATTGTTCTGTGTTTGTCTGTCTGTTCGCTCAATGTCAACATATATTGTGATACCTCCGGATGGTAAATATAAATTACTGGAAATCTTTAAAAGAGCTCTATTCAAATGGCCAAAAATTAAATAAGCGCTTATATTAATACTTAAGTTTATTATATTAATACATAAGTTTAAATGTTAATAAGATATCTACAATTAAAAAAATTGTAAGTCTTAATTAACAAAATTAACTGTACGTCTTCATAAAAAGTTGTTCTTGCCTAGATTAAAATGAATAACTTATTTTTCTTCACAGGATAATATAAAGAATGTAAAACTTATATGAATATTAAAAAGGTTAAAAGTTTGTAAAAATGCTAACGGAAATGTAATAAGTTTTGCAAAAAGATGTATTTTGTCCTAAAGTAGGATGGCTAATTTTTCATAAACTCTTGAAATTTAATTTGCATGCGGCAAGTGTAAAAGGTATTGTGATAACTTTACGTAAGGGAATGTGTTCTGTAAAGATAAAATTTATCTTCAATAGTTTACATTAAGGTATTAAATGGCTAATTCCAAAAGGTCATTCTTAAATATATATATATAAAACTAAATTGATGATAATAATAATAAAAGGTAATTTTATAACAGGAAAGATTAACAGCAACCAAGCTCCCCTGCCAACTTGCTTTTAGGAAACGGTTTCTAATATTGCATGCTACTAAGTATTTAAAGAAAAGTTATTCTTAAGGAAACAGAGGATGATTTTGTCTTTGCAGCCATTGTCTATTTAGCAACACCCCTCGCTATAGGCCTAGCCACTGTTGCGCCGGACGATTGGAACCTTAAACAAAGACTCCTCCTCACTGTCATCTTCCTATCTATCGTTACTATATTTACTGCCCTCATTCTCCTTCATTTATAAAGCAGTCTCCTACAAACCACAAAGCTTCTGTCTTAAACATACCATTCTCAACCCTATTCTCTAAATGATCTTCTCACTTCCCCCACAGCCTTTAATACTCTATTTCTTCCTCATAACCTTTGCTTTCTTGATAATATTTCCCGCCATCTGTCTAGCCACTACCACCCCAGAAGATTGTAACCACGGCCCCCCATGCCGCCATCGCTCTCAAGCAGCTCCAGCCCCGCGAAACGGCCCGCAACCTGCTTTCCCCGGCCTGCGGCCTGCTTTCTAGCATCTAATAACGTTTCTGCTTTTAACAGCTCCCCATACTTCTGCGGAGCTTCCTCCTGTCTCGACCTCACTCCTCTTCTCAGCCATCCAAAGCGTCCTTTCTCGTCCCCCGCCCCCCTCCTTTTTTCACTTGAACCCCTACTGCGTTGCAGATTGGGCCGCCCCATGTCGGCCCGCCCCATTAACATCGGCCTCTCTCGGCCTGTGGAGACCTTGGCCTTCTTGTCCTCGCCTACGTCTCCACCACTCCCGACGCTGCTGCCACCACCGTCGCTGGTGCCCTGACGCAACTTGTCCTCACCACTGCAATCCTCCAGACCATCACACAGTCTGCCTCTGCCGCTCTTCGCCACCAAGAAGAGATCAACCACCTGTAATGCGCTATCATCCTGGACTTTTAACAACAGATAGACCTTATCGCCACCGAGGTCAACGGGAATTGGACATTGGCCACCCTTGCTTGCAACGGCAAGATACCGCCCCCCAAATTGTACATTTGTATCCCCGTCATACTCACCTCCCTCTTCAGCCCCGCTTCCCTCATTGCTTACTGCCTCTTGGGCCTCAGCTACTTGTTGCTGCTGCCATCCTGGTCCTTATTTGAAAAGAAGGGGGAAATGCGGTCACCCCTCGGGCTGAAGCGTGGTTTGCTGGCCTGGCGGGGGAGCGGCCGCGGTAGGCCAAGCCGCTGCCCCCATAATAGGGTGGCTGGTCGAACTCACCGCCACCCCTGAAGGAAGCTCGGCATGGGCGCAGAGTGCCCTCGGGTCTCCCCTTCTCGGCAGCCATGCTTCCACGGCCGCCCCTGCTCCCGGATGGTGCCACACGATGCCTTCTTTCTCCCTGCGCAGGCGCAGGGCAGAAAATTCCAGTCTGCCCTTTTCCCCTCCCCCGACAGCAGCAACAGCCAGGTGTGGGCGGAAAAATCCAGCCCGCCCTTTTCCCCTCCCCCGACAGCAGCAACAGCCAGGCGTGGGCGGAAAAATCCAGCCCGCCCTTTTCCCTTCCCCCGACAGCAGCAATAGCCAGGCGTGGGCGGGAAACTCAAGTCTGCCCTCCACCCCAGCAACAGCAGCCACCAATCCCTAAACCCTGCCCCTTCCCCCAGCAACAGCGACAGCCAATCCCTAACCACCACCTCTCCCCCGTCCAGTACCGCCCACTGACCTTTCGCCGGCAACCAATCAGAACAGGGCGTGGCTTCGACCAATCAGCCTTCCCCAGCCCCTATAAAACTGTTGCCTCTCCCTCAGTAAAGTGGACTTGCGTGTTTACCTTGTCTCCGCGGTAGTTCTTCTGCCGTGCGCCCTCCAGTCCTGAGAGCCCCCGACAAGGGCCTGGCCTCCCTTGTCCCCAGTTCGTCGCCTGCTTCTCCGGGCGACCCCTTCATCGCCGGCTTCGCCGGGCGACCCCGTCAGCCGAACCGCGCAACCCCTTGTGAGACCGATCCCTCGTCTGCTGCCGGACCGACCCCTCGTCCCAGGTGGGACCGACCCCTCGTCCCAAGCGGGACCGACCCCTCGTCCAGAGCTGGACCGACCCCTCGTCCGCAGCCATCCCCACCTCTACTGACCGAGCAAGCCGCCGCATACACACACACAAAAATACTATGTACAAACTGGCTATTAAAACTCTCTGCAATTGGAAAGCATCTACAGGCCTTGTAATAGGAAAGGGCTTTATGAACTTCACACCAAAACCACGAGCAGCAAAAGAACAAATAGATAAATGGGACTTCCTCAAAATTAAAGCTGTCTGCATCTCAAAGGAGTTTTTTAGGAAAGTGAAAAGAGAGCCTACACAATGGGAGAAAATATTTGGTAACCATATATCTGATAGGAGACATATCTTGCATATATAAAGAACTCCTATATCTTGAAAGTGAAAAGACAAACAGCCCATTTAAAAAATGGGAAAAAGATTTGAACAGACACTTTTCCAAAGATGATATACAAATGGCTAAAAAACACATGAAAAAATGCTCAAAATTCCTAGCTATTAGGGAAATGCAAATCAAAACAACAATGAGATACCATCTTACCCCCATAAGACTGGCAGCTATCAAAAAATCAGAAGACTACAACTGTTGGAGAGGATGTGGAGGAATGGGAACACTCATCCACTGCTGGTGGGAATGCAGAAGGATCCAGCCATTCTGGAGGACAGTTTGGTGGTTTCTCAAAAAACTAGCTATGGATTTGCCATATGACCCAGAAATTCCACTGCTGGGTATATACCCAGAAGATCTGAAAACAAGGACACAAACCAATATATGCACACCAATGTTCACAGCAGCATTGTTCACTACTGCCAAAAGTTGGAATCAACCCAAATGCCCATCAACAGATGAATGGATAAGTAAAATGTGGTATATACATACAGTGGAATACTACTCAGCTATAAGAACAAATAGAGTACAAACACGTGATAACATGAATGAATCTTGAGAACCTTATGTTGAGTGAAGCAACCCAGGCATTGAAGGACAAATACTACATGACTCTCTGATATGAAATAAGTAAACCAAGCTGTCTCAGAGAGCTAGAGACTGGATGATAAACTTTAAGGTAGTTGGAGGGTAGAGGAAGGTTTTGAGCTGACAGCTACTTGGGTGAAATTGATGATAAGCTGGAGGTAAGTATTTGTACAGGGAAGGGATAAAATGGGGGCATAGGGGTAACTTAGGGTGGTGCTGCATGGGCATTAGGGGCACTAGGGATGGGAGGATGGGTCAGATTGCCCAAGAAATTGAGCAGAGGGTGAGGGGAACATTTGATCATGGGAGATTGTCAGGTATGTGGTTGAAATTGTGGTGCAGAGAAAACTCTTTAGAGAATGTAATATGGAAGGTTGCCTGTTTTGGATGCTTAAGGGCAGGGGGCATCTGACACAGGGCAAGCTTGTGGGGAGTGTGTGAGTGCTCATATTGTCATAGTGGATTATATCATTGGGTGGAGACCCATACAATGAGAGTGAAGGTATACCCCCATCCTGGGGAGGACTGATGTTCTCAAACAAAGGGAATTGTAACTCTTGAGAGAATCAGTGGCTCCCAATAGGTTAGGGCAGTCAAGTAGATCAAGCCCTCAACATTTTTGCAAGTATCTCTGAATATGGTCCCTCAAGTAATGAAGATTGGTTGTCATGGTGGGCCCTGAGGGGAGGGGGAAAGAGGTGTTGAATACATGGAATCAGGGTAACTGTGGGGCAATGGAAGTGTTCCACAAGATCATGCCATGATGGATACAGGTCATGTTAAATTATACCAAAAATGTATAAAAGTCTATAGGCTAAAATGTAAACCATAATGTAAAACATAAGATAACTAAAAATTTAGAAAAGTGTATAGTCTAAAATATAAACCATGATGTAAACCCAAATGAAACCATGTTTGAAAGCTCTCATTTCAATATCTGTACATTAGCGGCAGCAAATATAATATGAACATGTAAAAAGATCACTGTTGAGAAAGGACAAAGGGTTTGATGTTGGATATGTGGGTGTACCATATACTGTATATGTGAATTACTGTGACCTAAAACTTACATCAAGAGAAAATTAATAATCAGGAAAAAAAAAAGGAGGTAGATACTGAGGAAGAAATGGAGGAAATTGCCTTGCCACTGTACATACAAGGCAACAGCTATAGCAGTGATGAAAGGCAAAATGTCAAAACATTTTTCATTTTTTTGATGCCCCAATTTATTTTTCCTTTATTTAATTTTTCTAAATTTCTATATATTCTAATACCTAACCTTTAAACCAATCACTATATTCCATTTTCTTATTAATGGAGTCTGGCAATATATTGGGCTTCCTTTTAGAATAAGTTTTGGACTACAGAGAGGTTCAACTATGGTGGGAGAGGAGCATTCATGTGGGGTGTCATTGGAGGGCTACACACGGTTGGGAGGGAGTTCTCCAGGGCATGTATACAGGGTACATAGAAAGGTTTGGATATTTTCATAGTGGTTTCAGTTGGAAACTACAGATGAGATAGTGCTGAATTCCTGACCAGGGGAGCTCTACCACACTCCCCAGTGGGACAAAAACAATCCCCCAAGTGCAATGGTAAAGACCAATAAAGACGGAAGGTCCAATGATGAGCACTTGATACTGATGGCTCCAATTATGAGCCTGTGTGCCTGAAATATGAACTAGGACTATAGCTGTGGGGTACCTAAGAGTTACCTCCTGAGAGCCTCCATGTTGCTCAGATGTGGCCACTCTCTAAGCCAAACTCAGCATGTAGATGCATTGCCTTCCCCCCAGCATGGGACATGACTCCTGGGGATGAGGCTCTGTGGCATTGAGGGACTACTACCAAGTACCAGTTGATGATGTAACTACCAAAAGACCTTGAACAAAGAGGTCAACTCAGACCGGCACAATATCTCAGCCTACATATAATATCAGGTGTTAAAAACTGCTTTTTTACTTTGGATAAAAAGGGGGGAATGGAAAGGACAAGTGAGTTTATATGGCTAAGAGTCTCCAAAAAAGAGTCAGGAGGTCATCAGGGGGTGATGCTTATGCATGCCTCAGCAGGGTACCAGAGAGAGCCAAGGTAGATGGAAACCCAGGTGCTGGTTCTCCTGAGGGCTGCAAGAACTCACAGTTCTATGGTCAAGGCAGATGGCTCTGGAATTCAGGACCATGTTAGTTGGCCTGACTTTGGAGTTTGTGTTCCTGAGTGTGATGGAGTTGGACTCAGATACAACCTTTCTACACATGCCTCTTCTGTTACTTTTACTGGACCTGTGGTTGGCATTTGGGTTGGTGTATACTCAGGAGACCTGAAACTCTGAACTGTCCAAGTGATGGCCAGGCCCTGGGCCTCAGGAGACTTGCAGCTCCTACCCTCTGGTTTCTTGGACTTACCCTAGCCAGCTGACAGGGAGGTGAAGAGGGTCAACTACCACACCAGGGAGCCAAGAGTGCCTACAGCTGCAAGCAGGAGAATTGCTTCCATCATCCATGTGGAATCTAAGCCCCCTCTTGAGGTAGAGGGGACTGGACATAGCCATCCCAGGTCCACAAGACACAGGAACAGAGTATGGATTAGAGTGGACTTAGTGGTGTTCTGCTGGGGAACTATTGTGATAAGGGAAAAAACTGTAGTAGTGATGTGGAGAGGGTGGCCATGGTAGCTGCTGATGACTGGGAGAGGGAAGAAGAGATATGGTGTGGGGGCATTTTCAGGATTTGGAGTTGTCCTAGGTGTTACTGCAGGGATGGATGCTGGACATTGTGTGTCCTGTCTTGGCCCACTGGGTGGACTGGGGAAGAGTGTGGACTACAATGTAGACCACTGTCTATGTGCTGCAGCGGTTCTCCAGAATGTATTTGCCGAGTGCAGTGGATGTGCCACAATGAGTTTGCTGATATGGGAGGGGTGGGGTGGGTGGGATGGGGGGTATATGGGGACCTCATATTTTTTTAATGTAACATTTAAAAGAAAATAAAGAAGAAAAAAAATTTTTTTAAAGTGCAAAAATTCACTTTCAATTGAGGTTATGGTTCCTATGCCTTGGGGTTTTTTGACTTCACAACTGAAAAATACTACTAACATTTCACTTCCTTAAGACAAAATTTCATTGCTTGTTCAACAAGTTGCTCAGTCAAAAAATGGCTATATGGAAGTAAAAAACCAAGGCCAACCAAAACATACAAACAAACCAGCCAATTCAGTACAATTTCTCTCTACAATTTGAACAGGCAATTTGTAGAAGTCATTGCTAACTAGATTAGAAAATCTGTGGTGCTTTCCAATTTTTCTCACCTACCTTACTGTCCATGTTCATATTTCAAACTGCACCAACAGAGCCCACATTTCAGGGGTTGGCTGCTTGGCAGTCTTAGCTGCCTTTGTGACAGGCTTGTGGCACAGGCCCTTTCTCTTACTAAAGTGTTACTGGAAGTGTTCTATAAAGGGGGAGGGTTGCAAGAGAGCAAGGAAAGATGTTGGAGACTCAAACCATGAAATATGGGTCTCCTGTTGGATTGAAAGGCCATTATAAATTTCTGTCCCACAGTTATGATATGAATAATGGCCAATGGAAGCTGTAAATGTGGATGCAAACAATGTTCCCTACACATATGATCCTGCTATCTGGTGTGAAAGATTCAGAGATGTTTTTGGAACAGGCTTTCATTATCAGGAATTCCTGAGCTTTTTCTCTCCCTTTGAAGAGGAGGAAGTAGTGGAGGCAGAAGATGCATGCATGCTTCCTGGTGGAAAATCAAAGCTTTCAGAAGAACTAGGGTCTGCATGGGTTGATTTCAAATCAATGCTACAACTGATGCACTGGAAGAGTCAGGTCTCAATTTGTTTCTTTTGTGCCTTTTCTTTGGCAATTTTCAGTACATCCTGAGCTTTGTATGATCCAGTTCTTAACTCTGAAGCACATTTTTTGTACTTAACTGAGTGTTTGATATACTTGCTTGAGCAACTTGGCACTAATCTGTCTCTGTCATGAGCAAAATTTGAAACCTTAACCACAGAATAATCCATGACTGCCCTTGGAGAGATGACAGTGGACTTGGACTGACTGGGGGGCTTGTTTTCCTGGGCAGGAGCATGTGGCATTGGAGATGAGCTGGGCAGTCAAACATCTACAACTGTTGTGCCAGCTTCCAGGGGTGCTGAAGGTCTCTCCTCCTGAGTTCCATGCAAGGCCTGCCAGGACCATCAGGCAGCACCCAAGCTCATGCCCAGTTTGGGGACAGGCCTGTGCTGTCAGGTGAGTGGTGTGAGGGCCCAGACTCCTCATGGTTTGTGGTGGCTGCTGGCCTCCAGCAAGCTTCACATTCACCTGTGCCCTTCTGGTTAGACAGGGGCAGTGTGCCATTTGCAGGTTCAGAGCTTCTCCTGGTGGCTAGAGCTCACCCTCAGGTGTTGTGGGGTCAGTTTGTTATCAGGGAATGAGAATGATGCAGCTGAGGCTGGCAAGAGGTTGGGCTTTGAGGCTCCTATGTGGCCAAGTATTGGCCAGGTGGGGCTGTGGCAGCCACTCTGTGTTTAGAGGTTAATGTGCAGCCAGGGCCGGGAGTCAGGTGGAGAAAGGGCCATCATGTGGTCAGAGGTAGGGAGCTGGTGAACCATGTGTCCTAGTTTCAGGGTGTCCAAGATTCATAATTCTGGTTGTTGGTTAAGACTGAAGAGAGACCATGCAGTAAAGGACAGTGGATTGAAGCAGTGGCAACGCCCTCTTCCAACCAGTGGATGCTCTTCCCTGCTCAGATGACCTAACTCTGCCAGGGGAAAGAGGCAGGGTCATGGAGCTTCTAGTCTCCTCTCCTTCTGACTCTGCCCTGCTTTCAGCAGGAAGTCAAGGAACTGACCCTCTGTGGTCCCCAGAGGCCACTCAAGGACTGTGGGAACCACTGGCCCTGGTCCTGGAATTTCCTAGAGATGAGAACCTTTCAAAGCCACTGGAGCCCAGGTCCTGTCATCTCGATGGCTAATGTGACCAATCTTCTGCTCTCAGGGCAAAAGAGTGGGGCTTGGAGAGGGTGTTCCTTGGAGGCTGAGAGCAGAGACAGCTGCCGGGGATGGAAGGAGCCCCCATGGCCGCAGGTGGGGGCAGCTTCCATCTGGCAGCAGGAGAGGCAGACTTAGAAGTATAATGTGCTGCTGTCACCTTCATCTCTTTGTAGTATTTTGAGTTTTCAAATGTCATTGTGTTGCTTAAACCAGCCCCTTCTGAGTCCCTCCTCTGCCCCAGGTGCTGTTCTAAGCACTGCCCCTGCCACTCTGCTCCTCCTCTCAAGAGTTCACAGCCCCTGGAGCTGTAAGGATGCTGCTGGTACCCAGGTGGCTGGCTGGGGCAGGGCTGGGGCCCAAGCCAGGGCCAAGGCCCATCCTGGCCTGCCCTTGACCCTGAGTGCATCTATTCCTCCTTGTCCTTTAAATGATCTGACATCAAATCTCTCATGGCTCCCAGCTGGTTCACTTCCAGGCCTGGCCCCACCTTGCTGTGTGACCCTGAGCAGGTTCTCCTGACCTCTCTGTGCCTCAGTTTTCCCATCTGTGAAGTGGGCTTAGTGATAGGACTTTCATGTTGAGTTGCTGCAGAGATTATCTGGGCTTAACCAAAGGCTCGGAGCTCAATCTGAGAGACACTGAAAGTATGATGAATATTAATTTGTAAATTACTAGTTAGTGCTGCCTGGTGTTCCTTTCAGGAGCCATTATTCGATGTGGGAAGCCATGCTCCACTCTGAGGCCCTTGCTCAGCCTTTTCAATTTTCAGTCTTGTACCCGTGCTCCATTGCAGCCACTGTAAACACAATTGCTAATAAGTTGCAATTAGGTGTCCCTGGGGCCAGCCCCTCAGGTCCAGCCTCTAGCCCCTTCATCTCACATGTGCAGGAGGACAGGGTATCCCAGTGTGACTCCTGTGTGGGTCCCACAGGTGGTCAGGGATGTGCCCAGATGGAAACCCAGATTCCCAAAGTCACTGGAGTCCCTTCCCAGGCCCCTGCCTGCAGGAACCTCTGCCCACTGAGGGGTGGTGTTTGCTTGTCCTTCAAGTCTCTTCAGGGCACCAATATGTTGGTGGAGGGTTCTGGCCTCCATGCTGCCTCCTGGACCCCTGCCTGGCCTGGGCCTGGCCTCTGCCCACTGGCAGCTGGCAGCAACCTGATGGATCCACACTGGCCACATCAGGATCGTGGCTTATGTCCTGGTGTCATCCATGGAAGTGGGCAGCTGGTCCCCACTCAGGAGCTGGAATTCATGATGCCCCATCTGGATCCATCTGGATGCCAAAGCAGCTGTGTCCATCATTGCCTTGGACAATTCCAGCCCTACAGGTGGGTCTCCTCTCGGCAGGATGATTAGTTCTGTACCAGATGCCATGGCCTCCTCACCTCTTTGTTGAGGGGGCAGAAGGATGGAAGGACCAGGATGTTTACCTTCCCCCATTGTCATCTGATTAGACCCAGAACCTGTGCCACTGAAACAGACACTCTTCCCACAGTTACTACCAATAGATTTTATTTATTTTGGACAGAAAATATGCACATTGCTAAAGAGTAAGGCAGTGTAGAAAGAACTAAAATGAAAGGAAAGAGCTGCTGCCTCTCTACTTCCCCCTCCAGGGCCATCTGGCCTCACCTGTTACCACCTGCCAGGGACCAGCAAATGTGAGGAGGGATTTCACTGGTAAACCACTAGCTTTCTTGTTCTTCCAATATTATTTTTGCCAGGTTTGTAGAATTCCCTGTCCGGGTATTCCTGCTGAATGCCCAAGCACTGGGATAAATAAGGACCTTTGGACAATGGCTGTTTCCTGAGTGCCAAACAGTGGATTGGCTTGAACAGTGGGAATTTATTTACTCATAGTTTTTTCAAGGAGAATACCAAAATCAAGAGTGTCATGAGAGTGACGCTTCCTCCCAGAAACTGAAGCACCCTGGAGCTGGCAGCCAAGGACCCTTGGTCCTAGCTCTTCTGTCATATCCCAGTGCACATGGTGGCCTCTGCTGGCTTCTTTCTATTATTCCAGGTTTTGTTGACTTTCACCTTTGGCTGCTCCTGGCTTTCTCTTTCCACGTGATCTTCCCTATAAGACCTTCAGTAACAGGACTGAGACCCATTCTACTTTAGCTGGGCCAGGCCTCAGCTGGTGTCACCTCGTCAGTAGACCCACATGATGGATTAGGTTTAAGAACATGCTTTTCTGGTGAATGTATCTCCAAACTACAAAAGTGAGTTACCCTGCTCTTGCCCCACCCTGTCCCCTGCCCTGTCCTGAAGATCTCAGATGACCATTGGCCATGGCCCTTACACTTGCTTCCTGAGTCTACAGAACTGTGGACATCTCCCACCTGCTGCTCACCTCACACTTCACCTCTCAGTTGTGGGTTCATGGCTGTGTGCTTGCCTTTCTCTTGGAAGGAATAGATACAATACATTCTCCTATGTTTGAACTAGACCTGGGAACTAAGCTCAAGGGTCTTCTCTTCCCTGCAATCACCCTGAACCCCCAAAGCCTCTATCTGGTATTTTCTTTACACCAGATAAATTGCTCCCAGGGTTCCTAAGCACCATGACCTCCTTATTTTACATTCCCATTTGTAGTTTGAAAGGCTCTAGAGGGTCTTGCACATTCCAAGTGACAGTTTGTTGTTGATGGTGTAGGAAATGGAGAGGAGAAAACCAAAAATCCCAGGGCTGGGGGCCATGGCAGGAGGCAGGAGAGACAGAGGAGAGGGCACCAAGAGCTGAGAGTGCCAAGGGGCTCTGCTGGGGACCTTGCCCCATCTCCCAAACCACAGTGGACACCACATCCTGTGGTCACATCAGGTGCCAGCAGGACCACGTCCCCCAGGAGCAGGGTCTCCCTAATGTGGAGCCAAAGACCCCACTGCTGGGCACTGCCCTGGGAGGGCAGGATGATGGGACATGAGAGGGAGAGGGTGGGCCCCAAATCACAAGCTCTTGATAAGAGCAACCATTTGTGGGACCAGCAGGACCCTGTGGCCTGCACTCCCCTCACCTGTCCCCATCAGCCTCTCTGGGCCCCATGTCCTGTGGACAATTCCTGCGTGTCTCTGCACCCACCCTTACCTTCTTTTGCTCCTCAGAACCTCTAGCTTCCTCCCCCCCAACCTGACCTGATGACCTTGTTTCTTTCTGTTAAAAACTCCTCCTTTGAATACTGGTATGGGATGTAATTGACAGGGGACACATGGTTGGCAGGGAGTTCTACAGGGCATATACCCAGGGTACATAAAAATGTTTGGATATTTTCATAGTGGCTACAATTAAAAACAACAACTGAGGGAGTGCTGAGTTCCTAGCCAGGGGAGCTCTATCACAGTCCCTAAAGGAACAGCAACAATCCCCCAAGTGAAGAGTAAAGACCAAAAAAGAAGGAAGGTCCAACAATGAGCCCTTGATACTAATGACTATGCTTGTGAGCCTGTGCACCTGAAATAAGAACAAGGCCTAGAGCTGCAGGGTGCCTAAGAGTTTCCTCCTAAGAGCCTCTGTGTTGCTCAAATGTGGCCAGTCTCAAAGCCAAACTCAGTGTGTAAATGTGTTGCCTTCCCCCCAGCATGGGACATGACTCCCAGGGATGAGTCTTCCTGGTGCCAAGGGATTACTACCAAGTACCAGCCAATGATGTAACTAGAAAATGACCTAGAATAAAAGGGTCAACTCAGACCAGCAGAATATCTCAGTCTACATATAATACCAGGAGTTAAAAATATGTTTTGACCTGAATAAAAGGGGGAAATGGAAAGGACAAATGAGTTTATATGGGCTATGAGTATCCAAAAAGAGACAGGAGGTTATCAGAGGGGTTGCCCTTATGCACACCTCAGCAGAGTCCCAGAGACAGATAAAGTAGATACAACCCCAAGTACTGGTTCTTCTGAGGACTACAGGGACCCAGAGGTTCTATGGTCATGGCAGATGGAGTTCAGTCCCATCTCAGTTGGCCCTACATTGGAGTTTGTGTTTCTGTGTGATGGACCTGGATTCAGATCTGATCTTTGTCCACAAGCCTCTCCTGTTACTTTTACCAGAACTGTAGTTGGTGCTGGGGTTTAATGTATACCCAGGGGACCTGAATCTCTGGACTGACCATGTGATAGCCAGGCCCTAAGCCTCAACAGGCTTGCAACTTCTACTCTGGTTTATTGGACTTACCCCACTCAGCTAACATGGAAGTGAAGAAGATCAACCACCACAACAGGGAACCAAGTGTGCCTACAACTGAAAGGAGATTTGCATCCAGCATCCATGTGGAATCTAAGCCCCCTCTTGATATAGATGTGGAGTGGACACAACCATTCCAAGGTCCACAGGATGGAGGAATAGAGTATGGATTAGAGTGGACTTACTGATATTCTATTCATGAACTATTGTGATTAGTAATCGAAGAAAATGTGGCATTGGTGTGGAGAAAGTGGCCATGGTGGCTGCTGGGGGTAGGGAGTGGGAGGAAAAGATGTGAGGTGGGGGCGTTTTGTGGACTTGGAATTGTCCTGGGTGGTGCTGCAGGGACAGTTACTGGATATTGTATGTCCTCCCATGGCCCACTGGGTGGACTGTGGGAGAGTGTGGGCTATGATGTGGACCATTGACCATGAGGTGCAGCAGTGCTCAGAGATGTATTCGGCAAATGCAATGAATGTCTCATGATGATGGAGGAGGTTGTTGTTATGGGGGGAGAAGTGGGGTAATGGGGGTGGGGGGATATGGGACTTTATTTTTTTAATGTTACATTAAAAAAAAATCCCTCCTCCTTTGGGGGCATATTGACCTACTTAAACTGCAAGTCTAGAGGCTACAGTTGTTATGGTTTGTGTTGACATGTGTCCACCTATGTAGCCAAGACTAACATAAGGAACATGTCCACCCCTGGAGTCCCCACTTGCCCGTTCTCCACCCTCATTCCCTGCCCCCTATCCAGGGATCACTGCTGTGCTTCCTTTCACAACAGAGTCCCCTGCACCTTCTAGAATCGCATGGGGGGATTTGCACAGCACTGCTCTCTCTCTCTTCTCTCCCTGCCCCCTTGGTCTGCCTTCATTAACCCAGCATAATTATTTGGAGATCCATCATGGGGTGTGTATCCTTATTGCTAAGTAGGATTCCACGGTGTGGACAGGCCATATGTGGCTCATGCTATATACCCTGTCAGACCTCTGAGTTGGCTCCAACTTTGGGCCTTTGCAGATAAAGCTGCTATGACCCAGGGACACATTAGTGGTGGCAGCACATTTGATCTCATTTCTCTCAGGTAAAAACCTTGGGGTGGAGTGCAGGGGTTATGTGGCAGTCGGGCCTGGACACGTGGCTACACCTGGTTCCTCACTTCCCTCCCTACAAGTCCCCCGAGTTGGTCCTCAGGGTCTCTTCTGTCCTGTTGCACCCCAAACAGGCTGCTACCCAGAACCCCCACCTCCTTCCCACTTCTGTACACAGGTCCCCTTCCCCATTAGACCTCTCTGACATCCTACTTAAAACTGCTCTGTGCACCCCAATGTGTCAGATCCCCCCAGTCTGTGGTGTGACACTCAGCAGGTCTGACATCCTGGTTGTCATCATCACTCTCCCTCCAGCACCTCTCAGGGTGCAGAGCTCTGCTCCTGACCCACACCAGCCATCCTGAGGCTCACTGACGGTAGGAAGCACTCCCTGGGGCTGTTGATTTCTAGGGCTCCCTTTGCAGCTCTCCAGACCTGGTACACACCTCCGCCTCCTTCCCAGCCCCCTGTCAGCTGTGGGTTGAGGCAGCACCTGCCTCTGGTCAGGGAGGCCTTCCTACAGGGCTCCATTTGTGTCCCTTCTCCTGCCTGTGTGCCCTGGGGAAGATGGAGGAAGAGAGTCTAACTTTCCTGAGCTGGCAGCAGTAGCTTTTGGGTGTGTTAATTCAGAGAGAGGAGAGTGGAGGAGCTTCCTGTCCTGGGTGGGGTTGGCAGCTCCCACTGCTGCTCCTGCTGCTCACTGGGTGCCTGAAAGGCCATTGCTGTTCTCTCCAGGCTTGGGGCCTCCCTCCCGCTTTGCCCCACCTGGTGAGACCAGGTCAGCTCCTCCTCTGGCTCATCAGGCCTTCGTGCCAGTGCTGGCAGCTCCCCTCAGGCAGGAGCATCCCTGGAGGCCCCCCCAGAGGCCCTCGGGGTGCAGAGGGCAGAGGCACCTCCTGGGGGGCAGATTGCGGCTCTCCTCCTGCTCCACAGAGTTTCTTTCTCCTCTAGGGAAGCATCTTCAAGAGCAGATGCTCTTTCCATCCTTATTAAAAATCACTCCCTGCTGAGATTGACAATCCAAGACATGTTTCACTAGCAGATTTTTTTAAAGAGACAACCTTGTGACTGAGTCCATTATGGGTTTTCAACCAGGTTTTATCAAGGAGAAAATGTGGGCTCCTTCCCCTGCTCTTTTGTTTTTTCTGTATATGGAGGGGAGGAGACCTGTGAAATGTCAGGTGAATGCCCCTCTGGTACATCCTGCCAGCTATGGACCAGAATGTGTCACTTTATTAAAGAGTGTGTGTAGAGTTGCTGGTTTACTCACAGTACTGTCTCTGGGGGGTGTTAGTTTACTTCATTGCTTTTTTGTGATTTCCTTCATTTCAGACTTTTTCTCTTCCTTCCCATCCTGCCTCCCATCTTTGCCCCCCTCTGCTGAATGCCACTGTGCATGCATTTGCCTGCATGTGCATGTATGCAAAGTGCCACTGTGCACACAGGGCCCTAGATTTGTGCAAACTAAGTTTCTCCCTATGTTTCTGAGAAGCCCTAGGTGTCTCCTCTGTAGCACAGGCAAATACTAATGCTGCCTTTAACTTCCAAAAGATAGCCCACTCGCACCTGTTCAGGAGGCAGGTTCACATCTGTCATCAGGTCTGTCCACAGGTCACCATCAGCCATAAGCTGGAGGGAGCAGTAGGGGAGGCTGCAGACCTTTCCTTAGTTCAGGACAGCCCATGTGCCCACCCACAGAGCACCAGGGCACCTGGCCTGCTGGGCCCCCCATCCCAGGAGCTTGTGGTGGTCTGAGCAGAAGTGCCCAGTGCCAGCAGAGCAGTCCCCAGATGGGGCAGGAGGCCAGCTCTTGTGGTGACGCACTGCAGGAGGATGGTGAGTGAGGAGCAGTGTCTGTTCTTTAACTGATGGCTGAGGAGATTACCCACCTGTGGCTCTTTAAAAGACACCTCTTGGCTCTAGGAGTTACCACATTCCATGGCTCAGTGCTGCAGCCCTGGCTGTGGTTTGATTCTTGGGTGCCTGGGATGGGGAGATCATGAAAATCACCTTCTACAGACAGGCACTATCAAGATGATTTGTTTCCCTTTACACAGTCAGCCCTTACCTGGCAGGTGTGGGTGAAGCCAGGGAAGGGGCAGGCATGGGCCATGTCTGAACTGAACCCCAGTTTTGGGAAGCATCTTCCTCTCCAGCTGCACATCCTCCCTGATCTTATTTTGTAATATATATTCACCAACTAATCCATCCAATAGTGGGACCCACCTGCAGACATTTCAAACATGCAACTTTTACATGAAAGAAAAATTTCATTGCTTTTAATTGCCTCATCCAAGATCCCAGGTCTTTGGTGTTCACTAGTGTAAGCCCTAGCCACATTTGGCTATTAAATTTCAATTAATTACATTTTTTTTCTTTCAGAGAAGAAGCTGTAAATGTTTTGTAGCTGCCAGCAACTGTTTCCTGTGGAAAACTGGGTGCTGGCTTATACAGATCCTGTTCTTTTGGGCTGCATAGCTCCCTTGCTTTGTGTTACTGAGGACTTCCTCTTTGTGCCCTGCATGCACCCCCCTCCAGTTTGGGGCTCTCTAGGTGCAGTGGCCATGATCTCCCCTTGGGGGTCCCTGTGCCCCCAGGTCCTGGGGACTCCGTGATAGGGAATGCTGTTATATCTTTCAAATTTTTGCAGTTTCTCTCCATCTTATTTTATGAATCATTTGTATGCAGGCCCATGAGCCCCTTATAGATAAATTTTCATTTTTTAGGATGTTGTGCTTTCATTTATACATTTGTTGAAAATTTGTGAAATTCATTCTACTTTTTTTGAGAAAGTATAAGAACTGCCCTTGTCAAAATAAATAGGAGATACAAGCACAACAGATAAGTTTACTAGACCTGATATGGAGACTTTCATGCTAAGTCCATATCAGAAACCAAAGCCTAATTAAGTTCCTGTCTCTTGTAAAGGGTCCTTCTCCCTGAACCTGAAATTGGGGAGCTGGTTGCTCCCCTTTTTTGTTCTGTAGCCTACTTCCTCTAAGTCAATATTAAGCCAAGTAAGGCACTCTGTAAGACGGTATTTCCTTTTTTTTTCTTAAGATTTATTTATTTATTTCTCTCCCTTCCCCCCACCCCAGTTGTCTGTTCTCTGTGTCTATTTGCTGCATCTTTGTTCACTTCTGTCATTGTCAGCGGCAAGGGAATCTGTGTTTCTTTTTGTTGCGTCATCTTGTGTCAGTTCTCTGTGTGTGCAGCACCATTCCTGGGCAGGCTGCACTTTCTTTCGTGCTGGGCAGCTCTCCTCATGGGGTGTACTCCTTGCGTGTGGGGCTCCCCTACACAGGGGACACCCCTGTGTGGCATGGCACTCCTTGCACGGATCAGCACTGTGCATAAGCCAGCTCCACAAGGGTCAAGGAGGCCTGGGTTTGAACTGTGGACCTCCCATGTGGTAGATGGATGCCCTAACCCCTGGGCCAAGTCCACTTCCTGACTGTATTTTCTTTAAGACTACCTTGTTCTGCCTATATGAGCCTTACTCTAGGGTTGAATGCTGCCTAATTCATGAATCACTTAATAAAGGTGTGAAATCCAAAATGTTAATTACCTGGGTATTTTTTTGCACAGGTTCAGTGATGAGAACAGAATCTGAATGCCACTGTGAAGGGCTCTGGAGATAAGAAGACAGAAGGTTCATGCTGAAACCTTTCAGCATGCTCTCCTCTCCACCATCTCTAAGGTTCATGAGTGAGCCCCTCTTGGATCTGAGTTCCACTTATTTGTGTCTGTGCTCTCCAGTCTCACTAGCTTTCAGTCCAAAGGTCAGTGGGTCAATCTTTTTAATGAGAAAATTCAAGTTTTGATCCTAAATCTCTAGCCTTATGGTTCAGTCCACAGTTTCATGTTTGCTGTGGCTGGTTTCTTTGACCTGTGCACAAGTTAAGAAGCAAAATGATAAAGATGGATCCCCATTCTCTTAAAATTTTAATTCTCTATCCTATGGCACACTGGCATATTATATATATTCAAATATTATGGAGTTGGAAGCTGTACGTATCGAACAAATTGGCAATATCTAACAAAGACAACCTAGAATTTTAATGTTAATTATGAGAAACATTCCAAGTAGACAAAATTATTCATCTTAGAGATGTGCTCCCAAATGTGATATCCCAGCCAAACAGTCAAATGGGATGCCTATTTCAACGGATGCTCAGAGTATGTTAGCAATATTTTTAAAGTTTCATTAAATGATTCTTTGAAAAAGGCAAATGAGAAATTAAAAGCTCATGAGATATCTGTTTTCTGTATATCTGTTTTTTATGTTTGATTAGTAGCTTAAATTGAAAGTATAAATAAACTCTGTAAGTGTATCTGTCTATGTTTGATGCATGATATTTTCCTACATCTGAATATTATTTCCAAATTAACTTATAAAACTCCTGCAAAGAGCTCTATTCAAATTGACTTAGAGATAAGTAAGCATTTACATATAAATTAACACTCCTAATGTTACAGGGAGCCCCGTGCACAAGAGTGTACTCCCTAAGGAGAGCCACCCAGAGCAAAAGAAAGTGCAGCCTGCCCAGGAATGGCATCACACACATGGAGAGCTGACACAGCAAGATGACTCAACAAAGAGACACAGATTCCCGGTGCCACTGATAAGGATAGAAGCAGTCACAGAAGAACACACAACAAATGGACAGAGAAAGCAGACAACGGGGAAGGAGGGGAGAGAAATAAATAAATCTTAAAAAAAAATAAGTACAATATAAGCATATAATTTCATTCTACATGGGTGTGTTCTTCCCAACTCTATGTAATTACTGATCAAATAAACTAGAACTATATCTATTAGAGCTTAAGTTGATTTTATTATTTTTATTATTTTTTGGCTTTTTAAAAAATACTACATTAAAAAAATATGAGGTCCCCATATTCCCTCCATCCCCCTCATCTCACTCCTTCCCCCATAACAACAATCTCCTCCATTATCATGAGACATTCATTGCATTTGGCAAATACATCTCTGGGCACCACTGCACCTCATGGTCAATGGTCCACATCATAGTCCACACTCTCCCACAGTCCACCCAGTGGGCCATGGGAGGACATACAATATCCAGTAATTGTCCCTGCAGCACCACTCAGGACAACTCCAAGTCCCCAAAACACCCCCACATCTCATCTCTTCCTCCCACTCCCTACTCCCAGCAGCCACCATGGCCACTTTCTCCACACTAATGCCACATTTTCTTCGATTACTAATCACAATAGTTCATGAACAGAATATCAGTAAATCCACTCTAATCCATACTCTATTCCTCCATTCTGTGGACCTTGGAATGGTTGTGTCCACTCCACATCCATATCAAGAGGGGGCTTAGATTCCACATGGATGCTGGATGCAAATCTCCTGCTTTCAGTTGTAGGCACTCTTGGCTCCCTGTTGTGGTGGTTGACCTTCTTCACCTCCATGATTATATTGAAAGAAAAATTATGTTTTCAAGATTGCTACATTGAAGAGAGTTTCCAAGATCTTTTTGATCATTTAAATACGTTTGCAAGATATGTTTTGTTAAAGGAAAATAAAGTTTTGTCTTAAAATTTAAAGTAAAAAAACTGGTTATTGTAGAAAGAAACGGGAATATGTAGGACAATCATGAGTTGATATAGAAAGTTGAAGGTTTGCAGAAAATGAATTTTATTTGTCATGGGACAGGGTGGCTAAAATTTGATAGGTTTATAGATTTTTAAGAGTTCTCCCATCAGACAATATCTTCATACAGTGCTTCATACAAAATCACTTCATACCATGGTTTTCTCTCTGTTCAGTTAAAGTTTTCTTGTATTATTTGTCTGTTCTTAATAAGAAGTTATAGAAGGTTTTCCTTAACTGAGTGTCTTGTTTAGAAGGCAAACTTTCTGTATCACCTGTGCTCTGTATTTACCTTATCACCCTTTCTTGTTGTAGAGAATAAGCCTCAGTTTTGAAATAATTATGTTTCTTTTACAATCATGCTACCTCCTATCTTTAGTTTTACAACGTTTTATTTTGTTTTTTAAGTTTTTATTGAAGATTATCATTCATATGTGAATATCCATAAATAATAAGTGTATAGTATAAGTTGTGAACTTACAAAACAAACATGAATATCATCATACAGGGCTCCTATATATTACCCCAACAGCAGTACCTTGCACTGTTATGGAACAATAGTTACAAACTATGAAGAAGCAGTGTAAAAATATTACTACTAAATATAGCCAATATCTTACATTTGGTGTACTTTTCCCCCAGGGTTCAGTTAATGACACCCTGAATTAGAATTATGTACTTATTATAGTTCATGAGAGAACATTTTCATATTCTGTTAGCCACAGTCCATCTTCTACCACAGGATTCATTGTGTTATACAGTCTCCTGTTTTCTACAATCCACTCAAAGTGTATAGTCAGTGGCTCTCACGTCCATCGCAAAGTTGTGCTATCATCACCTCAGTCAATTTTAGAACATTTTCACTACTTGAGAAGGAAAAATCCCATATCCCTTTATACCCCCTATTATTGTCCTTTAGAATTGATATAATATCTTTGCCATTGCTGCAAATATTACAATATTATTGTTAACTCTACTCTGTTATATGCAAATGGTCTCTTCTTGCGCATGGCACTTTTTATAATACTTTTTGCACAGGGAGCCCATTTGCCATCTTTGGCAGCCCTAGGTGGGCTGCTCTTGTGGTTACTGGCAACCTACCCTTAGTTCCTGAAAATAAGCATAGCTCAAACAAAAGGACAGGTGAAATTTTCCGTGTGTAATCATCCAGGGGGCACTCCATCCTTGTAGCAATTCCCCCTCTGTTTATACACTCTCCTTACTCTTGAGGAGCTTTAGCTTCTGGAGCTGCTTCCTGCTGAGTGTGGATGTTGTAACAGGTCCCAGTGGAGGAGCAGAATCCTTCCCTAGCTATGGTAAGGTATACTTGACTGTCAGCATACTGACAACAGAATCGTTCATAGCTCTGTGCTATGATCATTTGCAGTTTAATAGCTTCTAAACTTTTACTCATGAAGTACACCAAGCAGTTAAGAAGGCAGGGACCACATTTTAAGAGCATGATACCAATTATTAGGGGACTTATTATGGGTAAGAACGATGATAATTTAGGCATAGAGTTTTTTATGGATTCTCATATCGATTATGCAGGAGGATTGGTAATGTTATGAAGCTAAATGGCTTGGGTGTTTAGCCCTAGCTGCCCTGATGTATTTACCCATGTGCAGCAGGAGATATTGGCTACTGCACATACCCCTCTTTGTTCTGCCAGAAGATGATCTAGGGCCATCTCACTATCCATGACATTTGCTGTGTCTATAGAAACTCAAATTGTTTTGAGAATTTCATCAGTGATATTGACACATTCTTCTACTGTGGCTGTTAGGTTGCCTCATGATGGGCAAACATTCCATAGGGAGCTGATAGTCTTATGGTTAACCCTAGCCCAGCTACTTCATATCTAGGGCATGTTTATTTCTGGTATGGCTAGTGGGTTGGTAAATAGAGCTACCATGACTCAGATATCCTATTGCATATTGGCTCCTTATCCAAACATTGTTTACACATTCAGACTTGGGGATTAAGCAGTCCTCCTTCTAAGCCTTCAAAAGGCAGTTGAAAATGTATCTTTTTGGTGCACACACAGTACTTTCTAATTGGTTCTTTATAAAATTTGGATTTTTTAAAAGACTCTGAAGCTGCCTGTTGTTTTAATTAGGTCACAGCAGACATTAGATAGGGGACCCAGTTTGTAAGGCAACATGATTCACAAAGCAAGTAGGAGCAAAAATTTTTCTAAGCAGCCCACATCCTTGAGTTTTTATATATTAACTCCGACCTTGGATTTAAATAAGTATAGGACAGGTAAATAAAGGCTCCAACTTTTTTGTTCCCCTTTTAGATATTGACTGTAGCAGTTTGATATTATTGATGAATTCCAATTCTAGGCATATTAGATAATACTGGATTCATAGGTTTACTTAATTAAGGAATTACATAAACTTCTTGTGCCAGTAGGGCATTGAGTCCTCACCCACCAAAGAATGATATTTAATCAATTACCTAACTTCATATCTTGAGGAAAGAGAAAACTAAACCTAACATTAGTAAGAGGAAGGAAATAATAAAGATTAGAAAGGAGACAAGTGGACAGGGAGGAGGCAAGATGGTCGCTCAGTGAACTTGCCTTTGCGGTCTGTCGCGGGAAGAGACGGCTGGGCGCAGCTGCAGGTTCTCCAAGGCGGGGCTTTTTCGGGATTTTTGCAGGGTAGAAGTGCCTGGACATCGATTGGGTGGAAAGGTAATGGAGAGGATTGGTCTAGTAGATATAATTTGGGTTCTATTGCCCGCAGGTGAGACCCACACACAGGCTCCTCCCTATTGGGGGTGGGGGGAACCACGGTCCTGCCCGGCGGCTCCACTTTTAGATGACTCTGAGGTGCTAAGGAGTTCGCGAGTTCTGGGCGAGCTGTTGGTGGGTTGATGCAACGGGTCGTTTTTGCGGATTGATTTGGGAAGATAGACGGTGTTTTGTTGTGAAGCGGGAGAAACTTTTGATTGTGAATACAAACAATAGTGCTTCTGCCTGAAGCCCCGCCCCCAAAAGCCCAGCAGCCGATCTCCAACCCAAATAGGCTGTAGGCAATAAAGAGACATAATTGGAAAATTGTTTTAGGCTGCGGCAAGGGAGGGGGACACGTCTGGAAGCTGATTAGGGAATATTCTGCGAAGCTTGGGAATTCCGGTTTTGGAATCTGTTTTCAGCGTCACAGGCCGGGCTTTGCATCTGTACTAGTAAAGTGGCTGCAGTGTAGAGGCGCCCTCTAGTGGCAGTGGTTTGGAATCACAGGACGGGAGCTGTCCAAAAGCTGAAGTGAGATATACCCATACTAATGAGACCAGCTAAGTAAGTGAATTGCAGGGTTCAGTCATAATATAGAGTTTGCAGGTCTGACTTCCCCCATAGGGCTGGCACCCAGCTGTGGGGATCCCTGAGGGCTGTGTTACACTGCAGGGCTCCCAGGCTTCCTGTTGACCAGATTGGAGGTTGCCAGGTCCCTAAACTCTGGTGGCCCACACCACAGAGACTCACACCTCTTGAGTCCTCAATATCTCAGACTTTCCATCCCTGAATCCATCTCGCACTGAGGTCCATCTGAGGTCCTTAAATGCCCTAGCCTTCAACGTTGGCATTTTTTATCATTTCATTTTGTTTTGTTTTTATTTTCATTTTGACTTATTCTTTACTTTTTTCAATTTCCTGATTGCTAACACCGCATTATCCCCTAGTCTTCTCTCACAGCGTATCCCCCAAAGTCTTTTTTTTACTCAGTTATTTCAGGTTTTTTTTTGTGTGTGTGGTAGGTGCTGTGTAGTGGGTGTTTAAATTCTGGTTCGTGTATATCTGGTTTTTTTTTTTTTTCTTTCCCCTACCTGTTCCCCACCATTTGCCCACCCTCTTTTCCTTTCTTCCTCTCATCCCTTCCCCCCCCCTTTTTTTTTCTTTTTTTCTGTTGTCTCTCTCCCTCTTGTCCCTCATATTCTACTTAGTTTATTTTAACTCAATTATACAATAGGTGCAGCAGGAAACACCTCACATTTGCTGGGTTTTCTCATCCTCCACTGCCTCATTTCTGTGTGAACTGAATTGGGCTACCTACACTATCCTCTTTCCCCTCCATCTTGATATCCGCCACCATCTACTGTCTCTCCTATATTCCACCTCCCACCTCCCTTTCTTCGATCCACGAAGGGTCTAAGTCTTAATTCCTAATACCTTAGTTTTGTTTTCTGTCTGTTATTCACTCTTGAAACTATTACCTTTATTTTCTCTTCCCCTCTCTCACAAAAACAATAGCTTTTTAGCTCATACCATATTCCTCCCATATTCAATCATCTACCCCATAATAAGTACGCTACCTACTGCTATAACTCTACACAATTTACATGAATCTAACCTCCATCCTCCCAGATCTCATATTCTTCCTATGTTAACATATATCACCAATACTACTTTACACTTTTCCCTTCTGTACACAATTGCCTTTCCCCAACACTAATACTTTCCTTTAAAGTGAACTTAACCAACAACAAGAAATTAGAATAAGAAGAAAAAAGTGACAAAGAGAAGATATAACACCTATGCAAAAATAACACCTAATTAACCTCCAAGACTAGACAAAGAAGCTAAGGAACTGATTAAATCCGTCAAGATAAAGAGATGACCAGAAAGCAACAAAAATCTACAAACCAAACCAGTAATCAGGAAAACATGGCTGAATCCATTCAACAAACCAAAAATCATGAAGGGGAGCAAAACTTTGCACAAGCAATGAAAGATCTCAGAACATTTATCACCAACAAATTTGATGAAGTAATGAAAGAGGTTAACAACCTGAAGACATCACTTGGAGGGGAAATTGTAGACATATGCAAAAACATAACAGATATAATGGGAATGAACACCACAGTTCAAGAAATCAAAAATACACTTGCAGCAAATATCAGCAGGCTAGAAGAGACAGAGCAGAAAATTAGTGATGTGGAAGACAGTACATCAGAAATCAAACAGATAGTAGAAGGGGTCAATAAGAAGATAGAAAAAATCCAGTTAGGACTTAGGGACCTGAATGACATTGCAAAATGCTCAAACATACGTATTATAGGCATTCCAGAAGGAGAAGAGAAGGGAAAGGGGTCAGAAGGAGTGTTGTAGGAAATACTGGCTGAAAACTTCCCAAATCTACTGAAAGAGACAGATGTGCATATCCAAGAAGCACAGCGCACTCCACTAGTCATAAACCCCGACAGGCCCACGCCAAGACATATACTTGTCAAATTATCCAATGCTCAAGACAAAGAGAAAATCCTAAAAGCAGCAAGAGAAAAGAAAACCATCACATACAAGGGAAGCTCCATTAGATTAAATGCTGATTTCTCATCTGAACCATGGAGGCAAGAAGGCAGTGGTATGATATAGTCAAGGTACTAAAGGAAAAAAATTTCCAACCAAGAACACTCTTTCCAGCTAAACTAGCATTCAAACATGATGGAGAGTTCAAAATATTCACAGACAAACAGAAACTGAAAGAGTATACCAACAAGAAACCTCCCCTTCAAGAAATTCTAAAGGGAGTTCTGCAGGAAGAAAGGAAAAAACAGGAAAGGCAGAGTTGGAGGAGAGTATAAGAGTAACAACAACAACAAAAAAGACAAAAAATATACAAACAAAATATGACAAACACAAATCCAATCAAAATATGGCTAACACAAATAATTCCTTGAAAGTAATAACACTGAATGTCAACGGATTAAACTCACCTATCAAAAGATTCAGACTGGGACACTGGATAAGGAAATATGACCCATCCGTATGCTGTCTACAAGAAACCTCGTAGACCCAGAGACACATGGAGATTGAAAGTGAATGGCTGGAAAACAATCATACAAGCTAACAATAACCAAAAAAAGACAGGAGTAGCTATATTAATATCAGACAAAATAGACTTTAAATGTGAAACAATTGTGAGAGACAAAGAAGGATACTACATTTTAGTGAAAGGGAAAATCTGTCAAGAAGATCGAACAATCATAAATATTTATGCCCCTAACAAGGGTGCCTCTAAATACGTGAGGCAAACGGGGGAAAAACTAAGTGAAACAATAGATACATCTACAATTATAGTGGGGGATTTTAATACACCACTATCAACTCTGGACAGAACATCTCAAAAGAGAATCACCAAAGAAACAAAACATCTGAACAGTACATTAGAGGAGGTGGATCTAATAGACATATATAAATCGCTGCACCCAAACACAGCAGGATATACATTTTTCTCAAGTGCACATGGATCATTCTCCAAGATAGATCATATGCTAGGCCACAAAGAAAGGCTGAATGAATTCAGAAAGATTGAAATCATACAAAACAATATCTCTGACCACAGTGGAGTCAAGCTGGAAATTTGCAATGGACAGAAGCCCAGATTTCACACCACGATTTGGAAATTAAACAGCACACTCTTAGAAAAACAGTGGGTCAAACAGGAAATCTCAAAAGAAATCAATGACTACCTTGAATCAAATGATAATGATAACACAACATACCAAAATTTATGGGATGCAGCAAAAGCAGTACTGAGAGAAAATTTATAGCCATAAATTCATATATCAAAAAAGAAGAAAGAGCAAAAATTGAAGAACTGCACACTTGAAGGAATTAGAAAAACAACAACAAAGTAACCCACCAGGAAGAAGAAGGAAGGAAATAACAAAGATAAGAGCAGAAATAAATGAAATAGAAAATAAGAAAGCACTTGAAAAGATAAACAAGACCAAGAGCTGGTTTTTTGAGAAGATCAACAAAATTGACAAATCTTTAGTGAGACTAACAAAGAAAAAAAGAGAGAAGATGCAAATACACAAAATAGAAATGAGAAAGGCAATATCACCACTGACCCCACAGAAATAAAGACTATCATAAGAGGATACTTTGAAAAACTATATTCCAACAAAAATGACAATCTAGAGGAAATGGACAAATTCCTAGAAACACATAAGCAGCCCATATTGACAAAAGAAGAAATTGATGATCTTAACAAACCAATCACAAGCAGAGAGATAGAATCAGTTATTAAAAATCTCTCAACTAAGAAGAGCCCAGGGCCAGATGGCTTCACAGGTGAATTCTACAAAACATTCCAGAAAGAACTGACACCAATCCTGCTGAAACTATTCCAAAAAATTGAAACAGAAAGAACATTACCCAACTCCTTCTATGATGCCAACATTACGCTAGTACCAGGCCAAACAAAGACATTACAAGAAAGGAAAATTACAGACCAATTTCTCTAATGAACCTAGACGCAAAAATACTTAACAAAATACTTGCTAATTGTATTCAACAACACATTAAACGAATTATACACCACGACCAAGTGGGATTCATCCCGGGTATGCAAGGATGGTTCAACATAAGAAAATCAATCAACGTAATACACCATATAAACGGATTGAAGGAAAAAAATCACATGATTGTATCTATTGATGCAGAAAAAGCATTTGACAAAATACAGCACCCTTTCTTGATAAAAACACTCCAAAAGATTGGAATACAAGGAAATTTTTTGAACATGATAAACAGTATATATGAAAAACCTAAAGCCAATATTGTGTACAATGGAGAAATCCTAGACTCCTTCCCTCTAAACTCAGGAACAAGAAAAGGATGCCCACTGTCTCCACTCCTATTTAACATTGTCTTAGAAGTACTTGCTCGAGCACTGAGGCAAGAACCAGAAATGAAAGGCATTCAAATTGGAAAGGAAGAAGTCAAAATTTCATTATTTGCAGATGACATGATCCTATACATAGAAAACCCTGAGAGATCTACAACAAAGATTCTAGAACTCATAAATGAGTTTAGTAAAGTTGCAGGTTATAAGATCAATGCACAAAAATCAGTAGCATTTCTGTACACCAATAATGAGCAAGATCAGGAGGAAATCAAGAAACAAATACCATTCACAATAGTAAATAAAAAAATCAAATACTTAGGAATAAATTTAACTAAAGAGGTAAAGAACTTATACACTGAGAACTATACAAGATTGTTCAAGGAAATCAAAGAAGACCTAAATAAATGGAAGACTATTCCTTGTTCATGGATAGGAAGACTGAACATTATTAAGATGTCTATCCTACCAAAACTGATCTACACATTCAATGCAATCCCAATAAATCAACACAGCCTTCTTTAAGGAACTAGAAAAACTAACTATGAAATTTATTTAGAAAGGAAAGAGACCCCGAATAGCCAAAGACATACTGAAAAAGAAAAACGAAATTGGAGGAATCACACTACCTGACTTCAAACATACTACAAAGCTACGGTGGTGAAAACAGCATTGTAATGGCATAAGGAGAGACACATAGACCAATGGAATCGAATTGAAAGCTCTGATATAGAACCTCACATATACAGCCACATAATATTCAATAAAGCCACCAAACCCTCTCAACTGGGAGAGAGTGGCCTATTCGACAAATGGTGTCTGGAGAACTGGATAGCCATATGTAGAAGAATGAAAGAGGATTACCATCTCACACCTTATACAAAGATCAACTCAAGATGGATCAAAGACCTAAATATAAGAGCCAAGAGCATAAAAACCTTAGAAAGCAGTGTAGGGAAACATTTACAGGACCTTGTAATAGGAAATGGATGTATGAATATCTCACCAAAAGCACGAGCAGCAAAAGAACTAATAGATAAATGGGACTACCTCAAAATTAAAGCCTTCTGCACCTCAAAGGAGTTTGTCAAGAAAGTAAAAAGGGAGCCCACACAGTGGGAGAAAATATTTGGCAACTATATATCTGATAAGAAACTTATAACTTGCATATATAAAGAATTCCTATATCTTGAAAATAAAAAGATAACCCATTTAAAAAATGGGAAAAAGACTTAAACAGACACTTCTCCAAAGAAGAAATACAAATGGCAAAAAAGCACATGAAAAAATATTCCAAATCTCTAGCTATCAGGGAAATGCAAATCAAAACCACAATGAGATACCATCTTACACCCATAAGATTGGCAGCTATGAAAAAGAAGAATACGAGTGTTGGAGAGGATGTGAAGAAAGGGGAACACTCATCCACTGCTAGTGGGAATGCAGAAGGATCCAACCATTCTGGAGGACAGTATGGTGGTTTTTCAAAAAACTAGCCATAGATTTGCCATATGACCCAGCAATACCACTGCTGGGTATATACCCAGCAGAACTGAAAACAAGGACACAAACCGATATATGTACACCAATGTTCATAGCAGCATTGTTCACTATCACCAAAAGTTGGAATCAACCTAAATGGCAATCTTCAGATGAGTGGATCAATAAAATGTGGTATATACACACAATGGAATACTACTCGGCTGTAAGAACAAACACACTACAAACACATGTGATAACATGGATGAACCTTGAGAACCTTATGTTGAGTGAGGCAACCCAGACATTGAAGGACAAATACTACATGACCTCAATGATATGAAATAACCAAGCTGCCCTAGATAGCAAGAGACTGAATGATAGGCTTACTGGAAATCGGAGGGTGGAGGAAGGATGTGAGCCGATGTCTGCAGGGGTGGAATTTAAGACGACCTGGTGGTAAGTATGAACACAAAGAAGAGATAAAAGGGGGGCAAGGGGTTGCCTTTGGTTGGGGCTTTGCGGGTTTGAGGGTGGCTGGGGAGGGGCGGATGGGTAACATTGCCCAAAACTGGGGGGAGGGAGGGGTAGCATACAAACACAGGAGAGGGTCAGGTGTTGGTGGAGAGTAAAATGCCAAGAAAATCATATCAAAATATAATAAAGAGGGTTACCTGTTTAGAATGCTCGGAGGGGAGGGTCTGATGCAGGACGGGCTCCTGGGGAATGTCTAAATGCTCATTCTGCCAGAGTGGGTGACACCATGGGGTAGAAACCCAAGTAGTGAGAGTGGGGGTGGACCCACATCCTGGGGAGGACTAATGCCATCAAATAGAGGGAACTGTATCCCTCAAGAGAAAGGGTGGCTCCCAGGGCATTGGGGCAGTTGAACAAGTTAGGCCCTGAACACTATTCCATCTATATCTGGAAGTGGCTCCTCAGGAAACGGAGGTTGGCTGTCACTGTGGGCACCAAGGTGGAAGGAAAAATGGACGTTAAATGTGTGGAACCAAGGTAAATGGGGGGTAAGAGACGAGTTTCATGAGAGTACACAAGGATGGATATAAAACATGTAATATTACACCATAACATATAGGAGATGACAGACTGATAATGTAAACCATAATGTAAAACATAGGATAACTAAGAATGTAAAAAACTGTATCCTAAAGTATGCACCACAATGTAAGCACAGATGTCACCTTGTTAGAAAGCTATTGTCTCAGACTCTGTACATCACGGTAAGTAAATATGATGTGAATAGGGTGTAAGAGTATCGCTGTGGAAGGGAAAAGGTTTTGTGGTGGATGTATGGGAGTGCTGTATATTATATATATGCATTGCTGTGGTCTAGGGCTCCTGTGAAGAGAAGCTCAATAATTAGGGGGCAAAACAGAAAAGAAAAAGATAGGATGTAGAATTTTTTTCCAAGTCAACACGTATTCTTTATCTAACCTTTAAACCCATCGCTATATGCCATTTCCTAGTAAGGGACCCTGACATTATATTGGGCTTCAAATTTCAGGGAGTTCTGGATCACAGAGTGGTTCAACAATGGCAATGGAGGGATACTGGTATAGGATACCATTGACATGTGATATATGGCTGACAGGGAGCTGTACAGAACACATGTCCAGGGTGCATGGTAATGTTTGGATATACTCATAGTGGCAACAATTAAAAACCACAGCAGGGGGGGTACTGGGTTCCTGGCCAGTGGTGCTCTACTGTGGTCCCTAGGGGAGCAGCAACAGTCTCCCAGGTGCAGCGGTGGGGACCAGGAGGGAGTGAGGGTTCAACAGTGAGCCCCTGACGCTAATGACTATGCTTGTGAGCTGATAAGCCTAAAATAAGAACAAGGCCTAGAGCAGCATTGTGCCTGGGAATTTCCTCCTGTCACCCTTCATGTTACTCAAATGCAGCCAGTCTCGAAGCCAAACTCAGCATGTAAATGCAATGCCTTCCCCCCAGCGTGGGACATGACACCCGGGGATGAGCCTCCCTGGCACCGAGGGACCACTATCAACTACCAACTGATGATGCAACTGGAAAATGACCTTATACGGAAGGTTCAAGGCGGATCAGCAGAATATCCCTGTCTACATAAAATAACATGACTTTAAAATGCTGTTTGACCTAATGTAAGGGGGAAATGGAAAGGAGAAATGAGTTTATATGGCTACAGGTCTCTAAAAAAGAGTCTGGAGGCTGTCAGAAGGATTCCCCTTATGCACAACTGAGCAGAGTCTGAGAGACAGATAAAGCAGATACAACCCCCAGATATCGGTTCCTTTGAGGGCTAAAGAGACCCATGGGAGTTATGGTCATTGCCAATGGGGTTAACTACCAGGTCAGATGGCCCCTCTTTGGAACTGGTGTTTATGTGTGATGAATCTGGACTCAGATGGGATCTCTCTTCATAAGACTTTCATGCTAATGTGCTGGAGGTGCAGTTAGTGTTGGGGTTTAAGATATATTTAGGGGATTTGAATCTCTGGACTGACAATGTGATAGCCAGGTCCTGAGCCTCAACAGACTCCAGCACCTACAATCTGATTCATTGGACTCACCACACTCAGCTAAGATAGAGTTGAAGAAGGACAACCACCACACCATGGAGCCTAGAGTGATTACAACTGAAAGTGGGAGGATTGCATCCAGAATCCATGTGGAATCTGAGCCTCCTCTTGACATAGAGGTGCAATGGACACAACCAATCCAATGTCCACATAGAAAAGGTGGCATTGGATTGGGAAAAGTGGACATGGTGACTGATGGGTATGGGGAAAGGCAGGAAGAGATGAGAGGTGGAGGCATCTTTGGGACATGGAGCTGCCCTGGATGGTGCTTCAGGGACAATCACCGGACATTGTAAATCCTCACAGGGCCCACTGGATGGAATGGGGGCGAGTATGGGCCATGATGTGGACCACTGACCATGAGGTGCAGAGGTGCCCAAAGATGTACTTACCAAATGCAATGGATGTGTCATGATGATGGGAATGAGTGTTGCTGGTGGGGGGAGAGGTGGGGTGGGGGTGGTGGGGTTGAATGGGACCTCATATATATATATATATTTTAACATAATATTATTACAAAGTCAATAAAAAAATAAAAAAATAAAAAAAAGGAAGGAGACAAGTGAGATAAAGCACAGAAAAACAACTGAGAGGATCAATGAAACCAAAATTTGGTTCCTTAAAAAGATTAATAAAATTGACAAACTTTTATCCAGACAAAGAGAAATGAGAGAAGATGCAAATAACTATTTAAGGAATGAAAGTGGGAACATTAACACTCATTTGGCAGAAATTAAAGGGATTATAAGAGAATACTATGAACGTTCATATGTCAATAAACTAGATAATTGAGAAGACATGAACAAATTCCTAAAACATAAAAATAACCTGCTCTGACTCAAGAAGATATAAAAGATCTTAACAGACCTATAAAAGCAAAGAGATTGAATAATAATCAAAAATGTCCCATCAAGGAAAGGTCAAAGTCCAGAAGGCTTCAGGGAGAAGTGTACCAAATATTCAAATAAGAATTAACACCAATCCTTCCCAAACTCTTCCAAAAAACTAAAGTGGTAGGAATTCTTCCTAACTCATTATTCCATAAGGCTACTATTGTTCTGATACCCAAACTAGATAGACACATCAAAAGAAAACAAAGGATAACTTCCATATGAATATAGAAGCAAAAACTCCCAACAAAACACTGGCAAATCAAATCAAACTACATATATTATAAGGATTATACCCCATGATCAAGGGTGACTTATCCCCAGAATGCAGTGGTGGGCCAACCTAAGAAAATCACTCACTGTAGTAACACCACATTAAAACAATGGTGGGGGACACAACCAATCCAGTGTCCACAGAGAAAATGTGGAATGGGTGTGGGAAGGGTAGCCATGGTGGCTGCTGGGTTTGGGGAATGGGAGGAAGAGATGAGATGTGGAGGCATTTTCGGGACGTGGAGTTGTCCTGGGTGGTGCTTCACGGACAATTACAGGACATTGTAGACCCCCCCAGGGCCCACTGGATGGAAAGGGGGAGAGTGTGGGCTATGATGTGGACCATTGACTATGGGGTGCAGTGATGTTCAGAGATGTACTTACTGGGTGCAATGGATGTCTCACAATGATGGGAGAGAGTGTTGCTGTGGGGGGAGTGGGGGGTGGGGGCGGTGGGGTTGATTGGGACCTCGTGTTTTTTGAATGTAATTCGTAAAAATAAATAATTTTAATTAAAAAAAAAACAATGGTGGGGGCGGGGGCGGTGGGGTTGAATGGGACCTCATATATTTTTTTAAATGTAATTTTAAAAAATAATAAATAAATATTAAAAAAAAAAGAAAAAAAACAATGGTGGGAAAAATCTATGATCACTTCAATAGCACTGAGAAGGCTTCTGATGAAATCTACCATGATTTCATAATAAAATTGCTCAGAAAAATAGGAATGAAAGGTAACAACCACAAGTAAATACAAAAAACTCACAGCTAACATCATAGTCAATGTGAGAAACAATGAAAGCTTGCAATGAAAGAATGAAACCTGAGGTCAGGAACAAGACAAGGATGACCAGTGTTACCACTTCTATTCAAAATTAACTGGAAGTTCTAGCCAGGGTTATTAGGCAAAAAAAAGAGAGAGGCATTCAAATCAGAAATCAAAAACTACCACTATTCACAGATGGTATGATCATTCATATTGAAAATCCCAAAAAATTCACAAGAAATCTACTAGAGGAAATAAATTCAGAAAAGTTACAGGGTATAAGATAAACACTAAAAAAAAATCAGTTTTGTTCTTCCATACCAGGAAAAAACACTGTGATATGGATATTAAACATCAATTCCAGTAGCTGCAACACCTACTCTGCAGTTCATTGGCGTCACCGAGGATAACTAACAAGGAGGTTGGGAAGGACAACCACCATACCAAGGAACCGAGAGAGTCTACAACTGCAAGCAAGAGAGTCCCATCCATCAGCCATAAGGGATTGAAGCCTCCTCTCAATTAGAGGTGGAGTAGGTATCCCCATTCCAGAATCATCAGGATTGGGGAATAAAATATGGATGAGAGTGGACTTACTAATATTCTACTATGAACTTACTGGTATTCCAGCAATGGAAGAAATTATATCACTGATGTGGAGACAGTGGCTGCTGGAGGTGCTGAAGGCACAGAAAGGGAAAAAGAGGTGTAATATGGGGGCATTTTTGAAACATGGAATTGTCTTCACTGACACTGCAAAAACAGATACAGGCCACTATATATCCTAAAGAATTGAGTGAGAGTGAGTAGGAAGAATGTAAACTATAATCCATGCTTCGTGGCAATGCTCCAAATGTGTTCATCAATTGCAATGAATGTACCACATTAATGAAAGAAGTTGTTAATATGGGGAAGGGTGGGAGGTGTGGAATGGGACATTTGGAAATCCCTTATAGTTTCTGTGTAACATTTTCTGTAACCTAAGTACATTTGAAAAAATAAAAAAATCTTTAAAACATTCCATTCACTATAGCCTCTAAAAGAATAAAATACCTGATAATGAATTTAAATAAAGAGATGAATAACTACCAGGTCAGATGGCCCGTCTTTGGAAATGGTGTTTATGTGTGATGAATCTGGACTCAGATGGGATCTCTCTTCATGGGACTTTCATGCTAATGTGCTGGAGGTGCAGTTGGTGTTAGGGTTTGGGATATATTTGGGGGATTTGAATCTCTGGACTGACAGTGTGATGGCCAGGTCCTGAGCCTCAGCAGACTCCAGCACCTACAGTCTGATTCATTGGACTCACCACACTCAGCTAAGATGGAGTTGAAGAGGGACAACCACCACATCATGGAGCCTAGAGTGATTACAACTGAAAGTGGGAGGATTGCATCCAGCATCCATGTGGAATCTGAGCCTCCTCTTGACATAGAGGTGCAATGGACACAACCAATCCAGTGTCCACAAAGAAAAGGTGGCATTCAATTGGGAAAAGTGGACATGGTGGCTGATGGGTATGGGGAAAGGTGGGAGGAGATGAGAAGTGGAGGCATCTTTGGGACATGGAGTTGCCCTGGATGGTGCTTCAGGGGCAGTCACCAGACAGTGTAAATCCTCACAGGGCCCACTGGATGGAATGGGGGAGAGTATGGGCCATGATGTGGACCATTGACCATGAGGTGCAGAGGTGCCCAGGGATGTGCTTACCAAGTGCAATGGATGTGTCATGATGATGGGAATGAGTGTTGCTGGGGGGGGGGGAGAGGTGGCATGGGGGTGGTGGGGTTGAATGGGACCTCATATATATATACATTTTTAATGTAATATTATTACAAAGTCAATAAAAAATAAAAAATAAAAATAAAGAGATGAATGACCTGTACACTGAAAACTGCAAAGCACTTAATTAAATTTAACCTAAATTATGACCTAATTAATTTTAATTAACTAAAGATGATCTAAATAAATGGCAAGACATTGTGTCCTTGTTTCAGATTTAATATTGTTACAACATCAGTACTATCTGAAGTGATCTGCAGTTTAAATGCAATACCCAAAATGGGGGGAAGGCAAATATTTACATGCTGAGTTTGGCTTTAAGACTGGCCACATCTGAGCAACACAGAGGCTCTCAGGAGGTAACTCTTAGGCACCCTGCAGCTCTAGGCCTTGTTCTTATTTCAGGTGCACAGGCTCACAAGCATAGTCATTAGTATCAAGGGCTCATTGTTGGATCTTCCTTCTTTTATAGTCTTTGCTATTGCACTTGGGGGATTGTTGCTGTTCCTTTAGGGACTGTGATAGAGCTCCCCTGGCTAGGAACTCAGCACTCCCTCAGTTGTTTTTAATTGTAACAACTATGAAAATATCCAAACATCTTTATGTACCCTGGATATATGGATATATGCCCTGTAGAACTCCTGGGAAACCATGTGTCCCCTGTCAATAACATCCCACACCAGCGTTCCTCCCCTGACATTGTTGAACCTCTCTGTGATCCAAAACTTCTTCAAAAATGAAGCCCTCTATTGCCAGGTTCCATTAGTAATAAAATGAAATATAGTGATGAGTTTAAAGGTTAGATATAGAATACATATTAATTTAGAAAAATTAAGGTAAAAATAAATTGGGGTACCAAAAAATTTTAAAATGCAAAAGCTTTATTTTTGATGTTTTGCCTTCCGTCACTGCAATAAGTGTTGCCCTGTATGCAAACTGGCAAGGCAACTTCTTCCACCAAGGGATTACTACCAAGTACCAGCTGAAGATGTAACTAGAAAATGACCTTGAATAAAAGGGTCAACTCAGACCAGCAGAATATCTGTCTACATATAATACCAGGAGATAAAAATGCTTTTTGACCTTGAATAAAAGGAGAAAAGGAAAGGACAAATGAGTTTATGTGGCTATGAGTCTCCAAAAAGAGCTGGGAGGTCATCAGAGTGGTCGCCCTTATGCAAACCTCAGCAGAGTCCCAGAGACAGATAAAGAAGATACAAACCCAGGTACTGGTTCTTCTGAGGGCTACAGGGACCAACAGTTTCTATGGTCATGGCAGATGGAGTTCAGTGCCATGTCAGTTGGCCCCACTTTGGAGTTTGTGTTTCTGTGTGATGGAGCTGGCCTCAGATCTGATCTTTGTCCACAAGCCTTCCCTGTTACTTTTACTGGATCTGTAGTTGGTGCTTGGGTTTAGTGTATACCCAGGGGACCTGAATCTCTGGGCTGACCATGTGATAGCCAGGCCCTGAGCCTCAATAGACTTGCAGCTCCTACACTCTGGTTTATTGGACTTACCCCACTCTGCTAACATGGAGGTGAAGAAGGTCAACCACCAAACCAGGGAGCCAAGAGTGCCTACAAGTGAAAGCAGATTTGCATCCAGCATCCATGTGGAATCTAGGCCCCCTCTTGATATAGATGTGGAGTGGACACAACCATTCTAAGGTCCACAGGATGGAGGAATAGAGTATGGATTAGAGTGGACTTACTGATGTTCTATTCATGAATGATTGTGATTAGTAATTGAAGAAAATGTGGCATTGGTGTGGAGAAAGTGGCCATGGTGGCTGCTGGGGACAGGGAGTGGGAGGAAGAGATGTGATGTGGGGGCATTTTCAGGGGTTGGAGTTGTCCTGGGTGGTGCTGCAGGGACAGTTACCAGTCATTGTATGTCCTCCCATGGCCCGCTGGGTGGACTGTGGGAGAGTGTAGGCTATGGTGTGGGTCATTGACCATGAGGTGCAGTGGTGCTCAGAGATGTATTCACCAAGTGCAATGAATGTCTCATGATGATGGAGGAGGTTGTTATGGGGGGGAAAGTGGGGTGAGGGGGATGGGAGTTTATAGGGACCTTGTATTTTTTTAATGTAACATTAAAAAAAAATTTAAAGACCAAAAAAATGAAAAAAATAATAAATGCAATACCTACCAAAATCTCTGCAACCTTTTTTTAGGAATGGAAAAAGGTGATCCTCAAATTCATATGGAATACCAAGGCACCAACTAGCCAAAACAATCTTTCAGAAGTCTCTAACTATATAATAAGCACACACAACCAAGATATCATCCCAAATTATACAACATAACATAAAAAGAAATGGAAAAATCTCATTTATTCTCCAGGGGAAAAAATCAGCCAATACAGTCCCAAATGAACCAGAGAAGGAATTATGCATCAAAGCAGTCTCTGCTCAATAAGAAAGGTAAATCCTCTTGGAGTGAAAGAAAAGATAGTTCTCAACAAAGAAACATAAACAACAACAAAAATGTAAAAGGAAACTTTAGATCTATATATAAAATATCCAAAATTCAAGGACAACTAACAAGATGTGGCAAAGTAAGGAGCTCCTAGAGTCAGCTCCTGCTACAGGGCAGTTAGTAATCACATGGTGCTATCTAAAGCACCTGTTTGTGTGCTCCAGGAAGCCAGAAGAGCATCCTGCAACATCCTTGAAAGAATGGAAGGAAGGAGACTGCCCATCTGCAGAGAAGATTCAGAAGTAGAGCACCCCATGACCTGGAAGCTGGTGCCCATCATCCAATGGAGGCACAAGCCAACTCAGGAGCTATTCTGCAGCTGGAATAGGAAGCTCCACTTTCCAAAAATGGGGAAGGAAAACGTAATTGGGCACCAACTTCAGCTACTGATGAGTAAATTGAGAGGGCAACAGTATATAATCCTAAGAACAGCTAAAGTTTGAACCTGACCAAGTCAGAAAGAGACAGGGAGTCGCCATCTTAACTCCATGCCAGGCACAAGGGGAAGCAGGACAGAATAAAAATCCCAGTGCTGGTAGGGACCAGCACCTTTTGATCCAGATCAGATTGCAGCTCTAGCATAGGACCCAGCCTCACCTCCAGCAGGGAGAAAGCTGGGGGACCTGCATTAGCCTCTGTGGGAAATTACCAGCCAAGTTGAGATGCCAGTGAATATCCTACTAAAGCAGCACAAGCTGCCCAAGAGCTATCCTCTGGCTAGAAATGGAAGCTCCTTTTTCCCAAAAACAGGGGAGGAAGAGAGTTGGCCATTGATTTCAGCTAATGATTAGTAAATTCAGTTTGCTAGAGTCTAACCCTAAGAACAGCTAAAAGGATGAACCTGTCCAAGTCAGAAAGAGGTTGGTGGCCACCATTTTAACTCCACCCCCAGCAGAAGGGGAAGCCAGGCTGACCAAAAATCATGGTGAATATAGGGACCTGTTTCTTTCACCCAGATCAGCCTGCAGTCTTATCCTAGGCTTCAGCCCCACCTCTGGCAGGGAGGAACCTAGTGGGCCCTGCACCAGCCTATCCAGGTAACTGCAGGAACCTTTAGCTGACATGGGCTGAATAATCAGAAGTCTACCAGGACAACTGCAGTCATCTTGGACCTGCAATGCATAGATAGCTGCCCACACCTGCAGCGCTGTTCCTGCCCCAGGCAGGGGTGAAAGGGGCATGAAGCTTCAGCAGTCTCGCTGGGCAGCCACAGCCTAGGCCTGCATGACTTGAATTATTCCACAGAGCTATGATTCTGTCCCTACCCCTACAAAGAAGAAATTTGAGAGAAGCTTCATAGGTCCCTGGGTAATGAGGGCAGCTTAATCCTCCACAGCTTAGAGCACCAACTATATCCTTGGTTCCTACTGCACAACCAGTAAAGGAGAAAGGGCAGAAAGCCATAAATTAAAGAGGAAAAACCACACCCAGAATAAATACTACACCAGATGCCAAGACAACAAAAAATTATAATCCACACCAAAGAACAGGAAGATATGGCCCAGTTAAAGGAACAAGATAATGTTCCAAGTAACAGAAAGGACTTGAGACAACTAATCATAGAAGTTCAAACAAATCTCCTTAATAAATTCAATGAGATGGCTAAAGAGATTAAGGATATTAAGAAGACATTGGAGGAGCACAAAGAACTTGAAAGTATACATAGCAAATTAGCAGATCTCAGAATTAAAGGTGCAATAAATGAAATTTAAAAACATTGAAATCATATAAAGCATTTTTGAGGAGGCAGCAGAAAGGATTGGTAAGCTGAAAGAAATGGCCTCTGAAAGTGAACATACAAAAGAACAAATGAGGTATGGAAAAAATTGAACAAGGAATCAGGGAACTAAATGACAGCAAAAGATGTACAAACATACATGTCATGCGTGACCCAGAGAAGAAGAGAAGGGAAAAGGGGCAGAAGGAATATTTGAAGAAACAATGGTAGAAAATTTCCCAACCCTATTGAAGGGCATAGATATCCATGTCCAAGAAGCACAATGTACTCCCATCCAAAAAAATCTGAATCAACCAACTCTGACACACATATTAACCAGAATATCTGATGCCAAAGACAAAGAGAATTCTGAGACCAACAAGAGAAAAGCAAAGCATGACATAAGGGATACCCAATAAGATTAAGTGCTGATTTCTCTTCAGAAACCAGGAAGACAATAAAACCGTGGCCTGATATATTTAAGATACTATGAGAAAAACTTCCAGCCAAGGATCTTATATCCAGCAAGACTGTCTTTCAAAATTAAGGGTGAGATTAGAATATTCACAGATAAACAGAAACTGAGAAAATTTCTAACCAAGAGGCAAGATTTTCAAGACATGCTAAAGGTTATGCTAGACCCTGACAAGAAAAGACAGGAGAGAGGGGCCTGGAAGAGAGTCTAGAAATGAAGATTATGTCAATAAAATTAAAAGAGGAAAAGAAGGGTGAAAATAAAATATGGCAGATAAAACTCAAAAAGTCAAGAAAAAACTTAACCAATGATTTAAGGCACTTACAGTATTCATAAAACTGCAACTCAATGTTAAAAAAAAATCAAAAAAGTTCTAAATAACTGGAAGAATATTCCATGCTCATGAATTGGAAGACTGAATATCATTCAGATGTCAATTCTACTCAAATTGATATACAGATTCAATGCAAGCCTGATGAAAATTCCACCAGAATTTTTTTTTAATTGAAAACACAATTATCAAACTTATTTGGAAGGGTAAGGGATCCTGAATAGCCAGAAACATCTTAAAAAGGAAAAGTGAACTCTCACCTCCAGACTTTAAACATTTCCTAGGTATAGTGGTTTAAAAAAAGCATGGTACTGCCATAAAGACAGACACATAGACCAATGGAATCAATTTGATGGTTCCGAAACAGACCCTCACATGTATGGTCAAGCCATTTTTGACTAGCCTGTCAATCCCACACAGCTCAGGCAGAATAGTCCATTCAACAAATGGTGCTGAAAGAACTTGATATCCATAGCCAAAAGAAGGAAATAGGACCCCTATCTCACATCTTATCCAAAAATTAACTCAAAATGGACCAAAAACCTAAAAATAAAAGCAAGAACCATAAAACTTCTAGAAAAAAATGGTAGGAAAGTATCTTCAAGATGTGGTGGTACATGGTGGATTCTTAAAGGAGATAAGAGGAGGACTGAGATGGACTACTGATGGTTAATGTACATAAGTTTTAATTAGCTTTGCTGTGAAAGTGTGGAAATGTATAGAGTGGATGGTAACACATAGTGAGTAAAAGCTAGTTTATAAATGGGGATGTGGTTGAAAATGGTAATCTAGATATGAAATGCCAATTGACAGAATGCTAAAGAATAATCTAGGAAATGAATAGCACAGTAAACCAAGAAGTAGATGAGAATTGTGTTTGATGGTACAGATGTAAGAGTGTCCTTCCCTAGCTAAAGCAAATGTACATCACTACTGTAAGGTGGTGGGAATGTGGAGAAGTATGGGAAAAATACAACTGGAGTGACCTATGGACTCTGATTAGCAGTAATAATATAATATTGTTGCATCTATGCCAAAGATGTACTGTGTTGATAATGGGGCAGTATGGAAAATGTGTGCCAAATGTACACTATGGTCATGGTAACAATCAGATGATATTATCTTATCTGTAACAAATGTTCAGATAGAGGCATGTTGTTTGGGAATTCTGTACATGTGCATGATTGCTTTATAAGTTTACAACTTCTGCCATAAAAATATACTTAAAAAATAATAATAGGGTGGGTTGCAGGAAAAATACACCAAATGTAAGATAAGGACAATAAGATTTTGACAAAAATCTTTCATAATTTGTAAGAAACATCTCACAAAAATACAAGGTGTTGGTGGAGGATTGATGTATGGGACCCCTGAATGATGTTACACATGTTTGCTTTCTAACTTCACAATTTTTACCATACTTATTATTTATGAATGATCATATATAATGATATAAAGATAATAATAGGGTGGGTTGGGGGAAAATACTTTGGTTAGTAGCAATATTGTGACAATGCTCTTTAATCATAAATGTAAAATGTTTAACAATTCAAGGTATTGGTGATAGGGTGAGGTATGAGGGTCCTGTATGATGTTATATATATTTGTTTTGTAAATTCACAACTATTATTATACACTTCATGTTTATGTATGCTTATGTATGAGTGGTATACTTTAATAAATTTAAAAAAAAATTTTTTAAAAGCATGGGACCCACTGAGTCCATCACTCTCCTTTCTGAGGAACAGGATTGGAAGGAGACTGTCTAGGGAGTCAGGCAAGCTAAAATTAGATTCAATTATAAAACAAAGTTGAAAAATTAGGTATTTTTTTATCACCATTTTACAGATGAGGAATAGGTACAAAGATCTCAAAGTAGTTTTCCTGAAGTGACCCACCAAGTACATGTCAAGATCTAAGTACAGGGAAGTCTGACTTAAGGTAAACCACTGTGGAAATGACTTCACAAGAGTCACAATTCCATCCAAGTTGGGCCACCCTCAAAGCCCATAGTGAGCCTCAACTACATTCAAGGGCTGCAAATATGATGGTCTGAAACCACCTACCCAACAAGGAGGGTCATCATAGATTGGTGGAAAGAGCCACCGTCTCCACTCTTTACACTCTATTAAATAAAGTGAGTGCATGGTGACTGTTTAGGTGACCCTGTGCTAGGCACAGGGCAGGTAGAGATGAATGTAAACCTTATGGGAGTGATTTACAATTCAGTGAGCAAGAGATAAAGAATCAGCAAATACAACTTGAAGAAGAGGGGTCAATGGTAGGATAACAGAGCAGGTAAGAAAGATTCTGTGAGTTGATGAAGTTCAACCTGCTGCCCACATAGGATGTCCCAGGTTTGGTTCCTGGTGCCTCCTAAAAACAAACAAGCAAACAAATGAATAAACCAACTCAAGGGAGCCTATGTGGGCTCAGTGGTTCAGTGCCAGCTTCCCACATACAAGGTCCCAGGTTCAGGTTCAATGCCCAGTCCTGGTACCTCAAAAAAAAAAAAAAAAAAAAAAAAAGGTTACCTAAGTCAGAGAAGACAAGACTGGAGCTGGGGATCAAAGGAGGGGGAGGAAGCAGGCAAATGGTGAGGGGCTATTTCCACATCAAGGATATAGCCAGTGACAAGTGGAGAAGGAAGAAAGAGCTTGATCACTCAATTATCTCCAAGGGAGTTGGGCATGACAAAAAAAGAAAAAACCATTAAAAATGTACAAAGTATTTAAACAGACATTTCTACAAAGAAGATATACAAATGATAAGCATATGAAAAGATGCTCAAGTCCATTAGCCATTAGGGAAAGGCACATCAAAGCATGATGAGCTATCCTTCACACCCACTCAAAAGGCTATTATTTTTAAAATTGGAAAATGGCAAGTGCTGGTAAGGATGCATATAAATAGGAAACCTCATACACTGTTGGTAGGAATATAAAATAGTGTATTGGCTGTGGAAAACAGCTTGGCAGTAACTCAAAAAGTTAAACTAAAATTACTGAATGAACTGGCAATCCCACTTCTGCATATATATCCAAAAGAATTGAAAGCAAGGATTCAGACAGGTATTTGTAAGTCAATGTTCACAGCACAATAAAGAAAAGGTAGAAGCCAAATAACTACCAGCAGATGAATAGATAAACAAAATGTGGTGAATACATACGATGGAATATTATTCAGTTCTAAGAAAGAATGAAGTCCTGATGCATTCGTCAACATGGATGAACCATCAGGACATTACATTTGGTAAAATAAGCCAGACACAAAAAGACAAATATTGTATGATCTCACTGATATGAACTAAGGATAAGAAGCAAACTCACAGATTTAGAATCTAGAATATAAGTTACCAAGGGATACAATGGGTTAGAGAATGGAAAACTGATACTTAAATTGTGCAGAATCTCTATTTAGGTTGATTATAAATGTTTGGGAATGGATAGTGGTGATGGCAGAACCTTACTGTAAATTACATGTTTGTGAATGTGGTTGAGAGAATTTGTTTAAGGTCATGTACGTTACTAGAAGGAAAGCTAGAAGCCTAAAGATGGGACTGTTTAACTAAGTGAATCTGTTATGGATGATGGACTGAGGTTAACAAATATATGATTGCTCTTTCATGAATTATAACAAATGGATGACACTATTACACATTGTTAATAATAGGAAGGTAGATGGAAAAAATACACCTAATGTAAACTAAGGATTATAGTTATCAGTAATATCTTATATTCTTTCATTAATCCTCACAAAGCTGACACACTAATGCAAAGAGTCAACAATAGAGGGATACATGGGAACATTGTATTTTTTACATGAATTTTCTGTAAACATAAAACTTCCCTCATTTTAAAAAATTGTAGTAATTTAAGAAAACATTATGCTATGTGAAAGAAACTACATGCAAAGTACCATATATTCTATGATTTCATTAATATAAAATGGAAAGATAAATTTATAGAGATGAAATTTATAGTGGCTATGTAGGGCTGGAGAATGATAGAGGGATTGAGAGGTGACTTCTAAGGAGTATAGGGCTTTCCTTCTAGGAGTAATGAAAATGTCCTGAACTTGATTGTGGTGAGGAATGCACACATCTGTAATTATACTAAAGTACACTTAGGATAGCTTATATGGTACGTAACTATATCTCAATAAAACTGCTTTTAAAACTTGGAGCACACATTGTGGAGTTTCTTGTAGTCCAGTGTAATAGTCTTGCATTTTACTGTAAGCTGGGAAGGCATGGGGGTTTCAGTAAAGAAAAACAAGGGCCAAGACTTGCCTGAGGTTTTAACAGGATCATTCTGGCTGCTAGGTAAGAATGCAGAGATACCCAGAGATGTACTTACCAAATGCAATGGATGTGTCATGATGATGGGAGTGAGTGTTGCTGGGGGGGGAGGGGGGTGGTGGGGGTGGTGGGGTTGAATGGGACCTCATATTTTTTTAATGTAATATTTTTACAAAATCAAAAAAAAAAAAAAAAAAAGAACGGACCACAGTGGCAAGTAGGTCAAAGGTAGACCAGTTAGGGAGCTACCACAGTAGTCCAGGCAAGTGATATGGTGGATTAGACAGAGCAGCAGCAGTTAGGGGAACCAGGTGGTCGGGTTCCACACTTATTTGAAGTAGCTGTTGCTGGATTACTGTGGGGTAAGAAAGTGACACAATCCCAACTCTAAAAGACAGAGAAATGAACAAACAGGAGGAATGCACCTATGGATTAAGTAGACTATTATTATTCTAATAATGGAAGAACATAACATTGATATAAAGACAGTGGACACAAGAGGTTCTGAGGGGAGGGAGAGGGAAGAATAGGTATAATGCGGGGCATTTTTCAAACACGAATAATTTTGCATGATACTGCAATAACAGATACATGTCATTATATATTTTCTCAAAACTTATAAAAATGTGCTGTGCAAAGTGTGAAACAATGCAAACTATAGACCATGCTTAACAGCAATGCTTCAATATGTGCTCATCCCATGAAACAAATGGACCACACTAATGAAGGATAATGTATATGGGGAAAAGTGTGTTAGGGGGAGGGAGTAGGGTATATGGGAACCCCCTATATTTTTGATGGAACATCTATGGCAACTAAAGCTCCTTTAAAAATAATGAAAATAAAATTTTTTTAAATTGTGACATTGAAGCAGAAATATCAATGGAGTTGTGATGTTAGGCAAGAGAAAGACTGGGGTATCATCAAAACTAGCTGATATTTTAAAACATGGAAACAGATTCTGAAGAGAGAGTGCACTGAATGAGATCCATAAAAAATAAAAATGATACACAGCTCTTCACCAAATTTTAAAACTACAGATCTGAAAATAAGAAACTATAAAGGCAAACTATTGACAGAGAATAATATTTACAAACTTAACTATGACAAAGAAAGAACACATACCTAGACTATCTGAAACTGATATCTGGAACAGCTATCTACAATATTGGGAGTGGATGTGGCTCAAGCAGTTGAGCACCTGCTTCCCACAAGAGGTTCTGGGTTCAGATCCAAGTACTTGCTAAAATAAACAAAAATAAAAAACAAGTAAACAAAAAAATTTCAGGGGAGCCCATGTGGCTTGGTGGTAGAGGGCTGACTTCCCACTAATGAGGTCCTGGGTTCAACCCCTGTGCCAAATACCAAAAAAATAAAAAGCCCATAAAAACACAGATATCTAGAATAAATCAAAAGAATTTCCAAAATTCTCAAAATTCAACCATGAAAAAACAATCCTGGGAAGCGGCTGTGGCTCAATCACTTGGGCTCCTGTCTACCATATGGGAGGCCCTGGGTTCTCATCCCAGGGCCTCCTTGTGAAGGCAGGCTCACCCACAGGCTGTGGATCACTGCCCAGCCCACAGGCACTGCAGAGAGCCAACTCAGCCAGGTTATGCAACAAAGGAGGAAGACAAGCAAAAAAACCCACAGAAGAGTGTGCAGAGAATGGACACAGCAAGCAAGCTGCAAGGGTGGAGGGGAAATTTAAAAATAAAAAAAAAAACAATCCAATTAGAAAATGGGCACTATATATGTGCAAACATTTCACCGTAGTAGATGAATGGATGGGAAATAAGTACAGGAAGAGATGCTGGATATAATTAGTCATTAGGGAAATGCAAACTATACCATTATGATATATAACTACACACTATTAAAACAACTAAAACATAAGGTGACAATACCAAATGCTGGTGAGAATGCAGAAAAACTGAATCACTCATACATTGCATAAGGGAATGTAAAATGGTACAGTCACTCTGAAAACTAGTTAGCAGTTTCTTATAAAACTAAACATAAACTTATCATACAGCCCAGCAAGTGCACTCCTGCACATTAATCACATAGAAATCAAAACATATGCCCAAACTAAAGCCTTAGTTTGTTTGAAATGATCTAATCAAATGGATAAATCTCTAGCTAGGCTAAGCAAACATAAAATAGAGAAGATAAAAATTACCATTACCAGGAATGGAAGAGGGGTCATCACTACTGCTTCCACAGACAGTAAAAGGATAATCAAACAAGACTATGAACATCCTTAGGTCCAATAATTTTATAACTTAGATGTAATGACTCAAAAGTTCTTGGGAGGTGCAAATGATCAAAATGAACACAAGAATAGATCATCAGAATAGCCCTATAGCCATTAAAATTTTGAATCAATAATTAATAACATTCCAAAAAACAAAGGACCTGGCTCAGACAGTTCAAAAGCAAATTCTACCAAACATTTAAGGAAAAATGAAACCAATTCCCCACAATCTCTTTCAGAAACAATGCAAAGGGAACATTTCCTAACTCATGAGATGAGGCCAACATTACCCCAATGGCAAAACCAGAAAAAGATATTAAAAGAATGGAAAAACACATACCAATATTTCTCATGAATATAAAAACAAAATTTTGTCCCATTTCCTGGGATTTTCCAGCTGACTAGGCATCTCCTAGAAGGAAAATTCACATAACAGGACATATGTCAAATGCCTATAATGATTCCTTCCCAGAATCTTATTATTGTGTATTTTGTAGGAAAAACACTCATTTTAATAAAAATCAAATGTTGAAAAAGCTACACAATTAAAGGTAAGCCTCCCTCTCATTCAGCCCATTCCCTCTGTTCTACCTCTGCTCAGACACCTAATTACCAATTTCACACACCTCCTTCCTGGATAGGCCATCCAGACACAAGTATATATGCCTGTGTCTCATTGCAAACCCTATGTTTTACAAGTTTTTTTAACTTAAATCATTCAGTCATTAAGTCAACCTTTCTTAAAGAAATGCCCAAAGTAGACCTAATATTTTGACCATGTAACATAAAGTCACATCAGGATACGCTTAGTGAGAGGGGGTGACATGAAAAGGAAGGACAATGGACATAAACCAGAACTGCCCTCAACAAGGGGGAGCACACAGTCATCCTAGAGCTCATCCATCTGTTAAATGGCTCTGTGGAAACCCAGTTCATGGACTTTCTTTAATTGACAAATCAGTGATCTGGAGTCCCCAGGTCCACCCAGATGAATGCACTACTTCCTGCTCCGGCAGCAGGAGGTCCAGTATTAAAGGATGAGACTAAGCACAGGTCTACACCCTCCCCAGTGCACAGGACTAACACCTCCTGCAAACATCCCCAGGGTACAGAGCTCAAGGCCGCCTAGCACCTGAGCAACCACAGTCATCACCAAAGGCCGGGCTGAAGGAGCCTGGACACCCTGCCAAGGCCTGCAGCCTGGAGCTGAACATCATGGGAGGGAGGGCCGGGCAGCCTTCAGCACTGCCCGTGTACAGACCCCACCCAGACCTCAGGGCCCACCAAAGGCCTCCAGACTGGGGATGGCCCCACCCACTTCCTGCTTCAGGCACCCAGGGTTCAGCTAGTGGATCATCGGAACCATTCCTCAACTTCTGAGTGTTTTTCTTCAATCTTTAACATTCTTCATTTAATATTTCAGCCCTTTCAGCTTTTCACTTTATCTACTTAAGCATTATCTTGTCACCCTATTTCTTAGAGATTATACTTCAATTTTGAGCTGTATTTCCATTTTTCTTATTTCTTCTCATTCACTTTTTGAGTTTTTTTAAATTTATATCTTATCATGTATTATTTCATTTTCTTAATGCCTGTTCTCTACTTTTCAGAAAGTATACTTCAGTACATAATATAGATCATGACAAAGAGCTTTCATTCATTTGATGTGGATTACTCTGCACCTACTCCTTTTCTCCCTATATTACTTTGATACTTGAAAATAATAATGTTTTTTCTCTTGGTTTTCATATAATTAAAAAAATTATATAGACAGAAGTGAAACTGAAAATAGCTTTCTAACAATACAGCTCTGTTTCTCTTTCTACATGTTTTATGAAATATTTTAAAATATGGAAGCTTTCTTCCTCATATTTTCAGATTCTATACTTCCACCACTCTTCCAAGAAGGGTCTTCACTCAGTTCATTACCTCTACTGCACCTTTTCTTGTCTATTTTCTTTCTCCACCTGACTACTGAATGTTCCTTTTACATGTACTCCTCTCTTAAGAAACATTACCACGTTGCCAAAATCTAGTCATTCTCTATACATGTCTACAGATTTTCAAAATCAATGATCTATGAAAGTCTATATATATTCAAAAGCAATATGTATATGTTATTTCAATATGTTATACTGTATTTCATTTCTGAATTATCTTGTTTTTGTATATTTAATGCATCGTATTCCTACAATCATTAGATTTTAGTTTCTTATACTTTATGACTACAGTTACTAATTTTCTATTTAGTTTTAAATCAATCTATTTTCATACATATTTGGTGTTAGCAATCATGGTTCATATTCAGCAAATTCTGAAACATTTTTATTGCTTTATATTCATAATCCAATAGGTTCAGCACCATTTATATCTGGACTACAATATTACCACCATATGGCTTGATACCTATCATCAGACACACACATAGTCCTCAAGGATTCTGGCTAATACTTGTTCTTACTCTAGTTAAAGTACTGTTTTATAAATAACCTGAGGAAAGAAAAATTCATTTAATAGGGTTTATTGAATTTTTAAAATTTAAGAACACATCAAAATATTTCAGGCATAGCCTATCATGATCTTCTTATTAAACGTTGAACATATTAGCGAGAATTAAGTTCTTCAAAACCACAAAAATGTAGGTATCCAACAATTAACTCACATTCCAGGATTTCAAAAATGCACTCACAGGATGCCTATAATCTGGAGACTTTCTGCTGCTCACTACGTGGATGGTCATTTGTGGATGTCATTCTACTCTGTTCACAGCTGCATTTTAAAAATCCACAGCTAACATCACACTCAAGAGTGAAATACTGAAACTCTTTCCCAAGAGTTCATGAACAAGATAAGTTAACTCACTTTCATCACTGCTTTTCAGCAATGTACTATAATTTCTAGCCAGAGCAATTGGGTAAGAAAAAGAAATAAAGTCATCCATACTGGAATGGAAGAAGGAAAGCTATCCCTATAGATGACATACTCCTTTAACTACATAACTCCAAAGAAGCCACAACAATACTAATGCAACAATAAAGGCATTAAGCAAACTTGCATAGTAGGAGATAAAGGCACAAAAGTCAGTTTCATTTAAACAGCACAACAAAAAATAAGTCTATTCAATCAGCCGCTAACAAATAAAATAGCTAAGAATGAATTTAATGAAAGGATAAAACACATGAACACTAGCAAACAAACTGAATGAAACTAAAGAAGACCTAAACATATAGCAAGACATCCATTGTTCAATGATGATAAGACCGTATTGTTCTAATATCAATACTATCCACAGGGAACTACAGATTCAATATAATAGTTATAAAAATCCCAGCTGCCATTTTTGTTTACAGAAATGGAAAAACCGATTCTCTAATTTAAATGGCTTCAGTAAGTATCTTTAATGAGAAAACAATCACCTTTCTCCCTTGTGAGACTGGGATAGATTAATTTATATGGTATGAGGCAGGCTTTCATTGAGATCTGGTTGACTTGGGTAGGAATATGTGGGATTCTCTGAGGGATATTGGGGTTCACAGAAATTTGAGTCCTAATTCTCCCTGTTAATGGAGGCTAATATTTTCCTGTAAATTTCATAGGGACACAGAGGCCAGGATGTGGAATATCTCTGAGTACAGAGCTGTGTCTCCATTGCCATATTTTCATTCAGGCTGGGTGAAGTTTTTAGTTCTCAGAAGGAAGTAGAGGACTCTGAAAACACAATAATTGACCAAGTCCCCTCCTCTTTATACCCTAAATCTCAGGATCTGCAGTGAGTTAAGCATGAGCAAGGGTATGAAAATTCACTCAACATCAGTAGTGACCAGTAAAATTAATAAGAAAACTAGAAGGTCTCACTGCTACATCTTTTTTTTTTTTTTAAAGATTTATTTATTTATTTAATTCCTCCCTTCCCCCGGTTGTCTGTTCTCTGTGTCTGTTTGCTGTGTCTTGTTTCTTTGTCCGCTTCTGTTGTCGTCAGCGGCACGGGAAGTGTGGGCGGTGCCATTCCTGGGCAGGCTGCACTTTCTTTCACACTGGGCGAGTCTCCTTAGGGGCACACTCCTTGCGCGTGGGGTTCCCCTACACGGGGGACACCCCTGCGTGGCAGGGCACTCCTGCGTGGCAGGGCACTCCTGGCGCGCATCAGCACTGCGCATGGGCCAGCTCCACACGGGTCAAGGAGGCCCGGGGTTTGAACCGCGGACCACCCCTGTGGTAGACGGACACCTTAACCACTGGGCCAATTCCATTTCCCATCACTGCTACATCTTCTGGAGTGCACATGATGTGGGAGAGGAAGGACTGAAATAGGAAGGTGCACACTCCAGGCTGCTGAGGGAGTTGTTAGATCTTTAATCAGGGAAACACCTGTTGTTGACCACCTCTAGAGTTCTCATATCATTCTACTTTTCAACTCCAGAATTTCTATTTCCACTAAATTTATACTTTCTAGCCCTTTATTGATATTCTCTACTTGGGGAGACATAATTCTCATGTTTTCCTTTCACTCACTGAGCAGATTAAAAATCTGTAGATGCACTAATCTGGAAAATGGTGTCAATGGAAGTGGGTACTGCTCATCTCTTTTGAAAAAAAAAATGGCAGAGAGGGGGCAGGGGCCTAACTTAAGTGAGCTGTTTTGGGAATCCAAGGAGCAAGAGGCAGCAGGAATCATTCAGGAGGGAGGTGGACAAAGAGATAAAGAGCCCAAGGCAAAACAATGAGGTGCTCACCCCTGTGGTTGGAAAAGGTGGTGGGCAAGCCCCACTCTCAAGGCAAATAGCCTCCATGGACCCCCTGGCCCTCAAAGGCCAGCTGAGGGGGAGGGAGCATTCCCTGGAAAGAAGCGGGTCTGCTGCAGGATGGGGAGTGGTTTCCCTTCTGTGGATTTGCAAACCTCAGCCCCCTTTGAATCTCAGGGAGGACATCTGGCTAGCACTGAGGTGGCCTTGGGGAGAGCAGAGGGGGAATCTGCTCAGGCAGGCTGCCACACCCAGTCACCCTGGGAGAGAGGAACTTGATCAAGGAGGGGGAGGGATGGGCACCCAACTAGCCCAGCCCCTGAAAGCTGTTAGAAAGTCCAACTCTTAAGGGAAACAGGGCCAGGAAGAGCCAGACAGGCTTCCAAAAGCCTGTTTAGCTCATAGAGCTCCTGCAGCACAAGAGGGAAGCCCCTGCCTTGTATGTAGTTGCCTGGTTGGAGCCCTGGTACCTCCTGAGTGAAGGGATCCAGAGAGAGTAGGCACACAGTGAGCACCTCATGATAGGGACATAAGGCTGAGATTCTATTGTTTTTTAAATGGTTTCTTGGATTTTTTTCTTTTTCCTTTATTTCACTTGGTAAAACTGGATGCATCACCTGTGGAAGGCAGGCTGTAGGTGACTGAATGATGAACACCAGCAGCCTATGAGGTCTCTGGGGGCCTAAGAAGGAAGGCTGCTCTTCCAGGGTGGCTTCTTTGTTACTCTTTTGTTTTCTTTGCTCTTTGTTCCTTTTTCTAAACTTATTTTTCAACCTATTTTACTTCTCTTCCTTTTGTTTTTCTGCCTTCTGACTTCTGTTGCTTTTCTTTCATTCTACCAGTTCTTCTTTGGTCTTCATTTTTTCATTTTCTCTCTTTTCTTCTATGGTCTTCTGATGTGCTTGGCATTTTAATTCATTCTATTTTTTTTTCTATTTTCATTCTTGTTTAATTTTTTCTATTCCAACTCTTTTTATTCTTATTCCTTTGTATTTTTTATGGTTTTTTACTTATATTCCTTAGTTTCCTAGCTCTTATGCAGTTCCTCTTTACATTTTTTGCATTATTATTACTATTATTCTTATCTCTTTCCTTTCCTATGGGTCTAGCATTTTTTCCCCCCAAGGGAATAGAGACAACTGGGAGGATATTCTAAAGGACCAAACATCAAAAAACAACTTTTTAAAAAAAGATTTATTTTTTTCTCTCCCCTCCCCACCCCCCATTTGTTTGCTGTGTCCATTCACTGTGGTTCTTCTGTGACCTCTTCTATTCTTAGCAGCAACACCAGAAATCTGTTTCTTTTTTATTACATCATCTTGTTGTGTCAGCTCTCCGTGTGTGCAGCACCATTCCTGGGCAGGCTGCACTTTCTTTCATGCTGGGTGGCTCTCCTTATGGGGTGCACTCCCTCCACGTGGGGCTCCCCTACTTAGGGAACACCCCTACATTGCACAGCACTCCCTATGTGCATCAGCACTGGGCATGGTCCAGATCCACATGGGGCAAGGAGGCCTGGGGTTTGAACAGTGGACCTCCCTTGTGATAGGTGGATGCCCTATTCATTGGGCCAAGCCCACTTCCCCCAAAAAAACAACCTTGAGGACTGCCAGGAAAAGGGATGAAGAAGGTAGGTAGAGACTTACATGCCTACAAAAAAAAGCACCCAGAAGGCAGGTACCTAGCTAAAGGAGGTGCTCTAGATATTTATAGAACAGGAAGGTGCTCTGAGTCATCTGGAAGGTACTGGAAAGATAAAGAAGAAAACCAGGAGTTGCTCACCCCTGTGGCTGGAAATTGCACATGTACCCCACAATCCCAGCAAGTAGCCACATGGCTCCTGGCTTGCTGCTGCCAAGGGACTGGGAAGGTGTGTTCCCTGGGAGGAAGAGGGGTCTGGCAGATGCTGCACAGTGGTTTCTTTGTGGTGAGTTTGGCCAGCTCAGGTCCCTTTGAATCTTGGAAGTGACCCAGACCTGCCTGGGAGAGGGGAGGTGGGATCCCCTCAGGCAGGTTGTCACACCCAGATGCCCTCCTGAGGAGAGAAAGCCATTAGACTAGAGAGCGGCTGGGCACAACCACCTCATCAGCAGGACTCTAGCAAGTACAGAAGTCTACAAACACCTGGGAAAGGTGGCACCTAGCTCTCTAAAGACCCATTAACTTAAGGAGACAATTTAGCTCAGTGGAGGGAGTCCTGCCTTGCATGTATGAGGCCCCTGGTCTAAGGTGTGACCCAACTGGTTATCAGGCATCAGTTAGTAGTTTACAACAAGGAATATATTGGCACTCTTTCTGATTTAAGTTCTCTTGGACCTGTTATTTCTTTGCTTTAAAAAAGTCCCCCTTCTTTATTTTAACTTTTTAAATTTTAATCACTAAAACTGGGTCCATCACCTGCCTGCAGAAGGTAGGCTGCAGGGTGAATGATGAACACCAGCAGCCTGAGAAGCTCCTTAGGGGCCTAAAGGGAAGGCTGTCTTTCCTCAGTTGTTTTGTTGTTGTTGCTGCTGCTGTTTCATTTCTTTTGTGGTGTTCCCCTCTCTTTGTCCCCCCAATTTTACTTTTACTGATTTTTTTCTGCCTACAGAATTTCTTTTCTTTCCTTCATTTATCTATCTTCTGTTTTCTGTTCTTTTTCATGCACCTTGCCTATTTTCCTTGGTCTTCAATTTTTAAAAAAATTTTATTTCTCTTTCACACTGTTTTTCTGTTTTCTTTCCTTATTATTTTTTTTAATTTTGCTTTCCTTTTCACCTATCTACTCATCATTCCAGGCTTTTAACTCATTACTTTTATCTATTTTTTCTCATTTCATTTTTTTATTCCACTTTTTAAAACTTATTCCACTGTCCTTAAGATTTTTTACTCATGTGGAGTATTTATTTTCCTAGGTCTTATTATTATTACTGCTATTATTATACAATAAGAGGAATGAAGTGTCAAAGTGAAAACTTACAACATGCAAAAACAATAACAAAATAAAACACTAGAGCAAAAAGAGAAGCTAATCAACTGAATAAACCCATCAAGATAAACAGATGCCTAGACACCAACAAAAAATTATGACCCATACTAAGAAACAGGAAGACATGGCCCAGGATAATGAATAAATTGGAAAAAAGGAGGAAATACAGAACATGAAACTAATCAAAGATGTCCAAATATCATGAGTCAACTTAATGAAGTGAAGGAAGAGATTGAGGATATTAAAAATAAACAGGGGGAAGCAGATTTGGCTCAACAGATACAGCATCTGCCTACCACATGGGGGGGGTCCAAATTTCAAACCCAGGGCCTCCTGACCCATGGGATGAGCTGGCCCATGCGCAGTGCTGATGTATGCAATAAGTGCCATGCCACACAGGGGTGTCCCCTGCATAGGGAAGCCCCATGCACAAGGAGTGCACCCCACAAGGAGAGTTACCCAGGGCAAAAAAGTGCAGCATGCCCAGGATGGCACCACACACACAGAGAGGTGATGCAACAAAAAGACACAGATTGCCGGTGCCACTGACAAGAATACAAGTGGACACAGAAGAACACACAGCAAATAGACACAGAGAGGAGACAACTGGGGGGAGGGAAGGGGAGAAAAATAAATAAAAAATAAATCTTAAAAAAAGACACTGGGAGAACATACTGAATAAATTGAAAACATACATACATAAAAAGACAATGGATATGATGGTGATTAATGGCACAATGCAGGAAATCAAAAATACACTGAAAGCACAAAACAGCAGATGTGAACAAACAGAGGAAAGAATCAATGATGAGGAAGGCAGTACATCTGAAATCAGACAGCAAAACAGAAGGATGAAAAGACAGAAAAAATCCAGCTGGAACTTAAGGATTTGAATTGCAGAAACATATGCACTGTAGGCATCCCATAGGGAAAAGAGAAGGAAAAGGGGACAGAAGGAATGCTGGAGGAAATGATGGCTGAAAAATTCCCAATCCTACTGAGGGAAAGGGATGTACATGTCCAGAAAGTACAGCACAACCCAAAAAGTATAAATCCCAATGCATCTACCCAAGACATATATTTTTCAAATTGTCCAATGCTCATGACAAAGAGAGAATACTGAAAGTAGCAAGAGAAAAGAGATCCATCACATACAAGGAAAGCTCAAAAAGATTAAGTGCTGATTTCCCATCTGAAAGCATACAGGCAAGAAGGCAGTGGTATGACAGAGTTAAGGTGCTAAAAGAAAAAAACTTCCTGACAAAAATTCTCTATCCAGAAAATCTGGCATTCAAAAAATGAAGACTTCAATATATTAACAGATAATGAGAAATTAACAGCATTTGTCAATAAGAAACCTGCCATTCAAGAAATACTAAATGGAGGGAAGTGGACTTGGCCTAGGGGATAAGGTGTCTGTCTACCACATGGGAGGTCCATGGTTCAAACCCTGGGTCTCCTTGACCTGTGTGGAGCTGACCCACATGCAGTGCTGATGTGCACAAGGAGTGCTGTGCCACACAGGGGTGCCCCCCACATAGGGGAGTCCCAGGCACAAGGAATGCACCCATAAGGAGAGCCACCCAGTGCAAAAGAAAGTGCAGCCTGCCCAAGAATGGTGCCACACACATGGAGAGTCGACACAAGATGATGCAATGAAAGAAACACAGATTCCCATGCCACTGACAACAACAGAAGCAGACAAAGAAGAACACACAGCAAATGGACACAGAGAGTAGACAATGGGGGGATTGGGGGGAAAGGGGAGAGAAAGAAAATAAAAAATTAATCTTTAAAAAGAAAGAAATACTAAAGGGAGTTCTTTAGGATGAAAGGGAAAAAAAGGAGAGAGGTGGAGGAGAATGTAAGAATAAAAAGATAAGAAGTGAAATAAAAACAACATATGGCATATATAAGTCTAAAAAAAAAATGGCTAATATAAGTAATTCCCTGACAGTAATAACATTGAATGTTACAGGCTTAAACTCTTCAGTCAAGACACACAGATTGGCAGAATGGATAAGGAAATATGAACCATCCATACGCTGCCTACAATAAACTCATCAAGGACCCAGGGATGCAAGAAGACAGAAAGTGAAAGGATGGAAAACAATTTTACATGCAAACAATAATCAGAAGAGGGTGAGAGTAGCTATACTAAAAACACACAAAATAAACTTTAAATGCAAAACTATTATGAGACAAAAAAATGACACTATATATTGAAAAGAGGAGAAATCTATCGAGAAGAAAGAACAATCATAAATATTTATGCACCAAACCAGGGAATCTCAAAATACATGAGACAGACAAGGGAAATAACTAAGTGGGGATATACATGCCTCTATAATTACTCTGGGGAATTTTAATACACCATTATCACCATTAGGCAGAATATCTCAATGAGAATCAATAAAGAAGCAAAGACCCTAAATAATACATTAGAGGACCTGGACCTAATTGACATACACATAATAATACACTCAAATACTGTGCAATACACACTCTTTCTGAGAGCACATGGATCATTCTCCAGGATAGACCATATGCTAGGCCACAGAACAGCTCTCAATGAATTTGGAAAGACTGAAATTACACAAAGTAACTTATCTGATCACAAAGGCCTGAAGCTGGAAATCAGCAAGGGGCAGAGAAGCAGATTAGGCACAAAGACATAGAAGTTAAACAATATACTCTTAGACAATCAGTGGGTCAAAGAGAAATTTGCAAAGAAATCAGTAACTACCTTGAAATGAATGAAAAAATAACACAACATAGCATAACCTATGGGATGCAGCAGAGCTGTACTGAGAGGAAAATTCACAGCCATAAATGCTGATCTTAAAAAGAAGAAAGTGCTAAAATCAAAGACCCAACTGCACACCTGGAGGAACTAGAAAAAGAACAACAAGCTAACCCCAAAGGAAGTACAATGGAGGAAATAGCAAAGATTAGTGCAGAACTAAATGAAATTGAAAATTAGAAAGGACTAGAAAAAATAAAACCAAAAGCTGGTTCTTAGAGATCAATAAAATTGACAAACCCTTAGCTACACTAATAAAGAAAAAAAAAAAAGGAAGATGCAAATACATAAAATAAGAAATGAGGAAAGGGAAATCACCACTGACCCCACAGAAATAAAGTGTATCATAAGAGAATACTTTGAAAAATTATATGCCAAAAAGAATAATTTAGAGGAAATGAGCAAATTCCTAGAAACACACAAGTAGCCTACACTGGTGAAAGAAGAAAAATGAATGCAATAGACCAATCACAGGTAAAGAAATAGAATCAGTCATCAAAAACCTCCCAACTAAGAAGAGCCCAGGAGCAGTTTCACATGTGAATTCTACCAAATATTCCAGAAAGAACACCAATCCTGCTTAAACTCTTCCAAAAAACAGAAGTAGAAGGAACATCGCCTACCTCAGTCTAGGATGCCAACATTACCCTAATACCAAACCCGAAGATGATACAAGAAAGGAAAATTACAGACCAATCTTTAATGAACCAGATGCTAAAATCCTTAACAAAATACTTGCTAATCATATTGAACAACACATCAAGCAAATTATACACCATGACTAAATGGGTTTCATCCTGGGTATGCAATGAGCATTAAACATATGAAAATCAATCAATAAAATATACCACCTAAAGAGATCAAAGGAAAAAAAACACATGATCAAATAATCATCTCTACAGATGCAGGAAAAGCATTTGACAAAACACACCCTTTCCTGATTAAAACACTCCAAAAGATAGGAATAGAAGGAAACTTCCTCAACATAATATAAGGTATTTATGAAAAACCCACAGCTACATCATAGACAATCATGAACTCCTAAAAGGTTTCCATCTAAGATTGGATACAAGAGAAGGATGTCCACTGTCACTGCTCTTATTTAACATTGTGTTATAAGTACTTGCATGAGCACTGAGGCCAGAACAAGATTTAAAAGGCATCAAAATTGGAAAGGAAGAAGTAAAAAGGGGCAGCGGACTTGGCCCAGTGATTAGGGCATCCATCTACCACACAGGAGGTCCGAGGTTCAAACCCCGGGCCTCCTTGACCCATGTGGAGCTGGCCCATGCACAGTGCTGATGCGTGCAAGAAGTGCCATGCCACGGAGGGGTGTCCCGGTGTAGGGAAGCCCCACGTGCAAGGAGTATGCCCCACAAGGAGAGCCACCCAGCGTGAAAGAAAGTGCAGCCTGCCCAGGAATGGTGCCACACACATGGAGAGCTGACACAAGATGACACAACAAAAAGAAACACAGATTCCCATGCCATTGACAACAACAGAAGCAGACAAAGAAGATGATGCAGCAAATAGACACAGACAACGGGGTTGGGGGGGAAGGGGAGAGAAATAAATAAATATATATATATATTTAAAGTAAAAGTTTCACTATGAAAAAAAAAAACGTTTCACTATGTACAGACAACATGATCCTATACATAGAAAGCCCTCAGAAACAAAGCTTCTAGAACTGATAAATGAGTTCAGTAAAGTCAAAGGTTATAAGAATAATGCAAAAAAATAAGTAGCAGTCCTCTACACCAATAATGAGCAATCTGATGAGGAAATCAAGGGAAAAAAATACCATTTACAATAGAAACTTAAAAAAATCAAATATCTAGAAATAATTTAACTAAAGAAGTAAATGACTTATATGTAGACAACTACAAAGAACTGTTAAAGAAAATCAAAGACGACTTAAATAAAAGGAAGAATATTCCCTGCTCATGGATAAGACTAAATATCACTGAGATGTCTGTCCTACCCAAACTAATCTACAGATTTAATGCAATCCCAATAAAAATCAACACAGTGTTTTTTAATGAATTGGAAAGACTTACTATGAAATTTATTTGGAAGGGCAAGAGTCCCTGAATATTAAAAGACATATTGACAAAGTAAAATGAAATTGGAGGAATCACACTACCTGACTTTAAAGCATACTACAAAGCTACAGTGGTCAAAACTGCATGGTACTGGCACAAGAACAGACAATAACTAATGGAACTGAACTGAGGGTTCTGATATAGATCATGGCATATACAGTCACTGGATCCTCAGCAAAGCCACCAAGCCCACTCAACTGGGAGAGAATGGCCTCTTCAACAAATGGTGCTTGGACACTGGATATGAATATCCAAAAGAATATCCATCTCACACCTTATACAAAAACTAACTAAAGATGGATCAAAGATCTAATTATAAAAGCCACCAAGACCATTCAACTAGAAGAGAATGGCCTCTTCAACAAATGGTGCTTGGACACTGGATATGAATATCCAAAAGAATATCCATCTCACACCTTATACAAAAACTAACTAAAGATGAATCAAAGATCTAATTATAAGAGCCAAGGCCATAAAGACCTTGGAAGGTAAGTAGGGAAGTGTCTATAAGACCTTGTAATAGGAAATGTCTTCATGAACTTCAAACCCAAAGCATGAGAAGCAAAAGAAAAAAATAGATAAATGGGACCTCCTCAAAATTAAAACCATATGTACCAGAAAGGAGTTTGTGATGAAAGTGAAAAGACAACCTCAACAATGGTAGAAAGTATTTGGTAACCAAATATCCGATAGGAGCCTAATATCCAGCATATGTAAAGAAATCCTATTTCTCAAAAGTAAAAAGACCAACAACCCATTTTAAAAATGTACAAGTGGGAAACGGACTTTGGCCCAGTGGTTAGGGTGTCCGTCTACCACATGGGAGGTCCGCGGTTCAAGCCCTGGGCCTCCTTGACCCGTGTGGAGCTGGCCCAAGCACAGTGCTGATGCACGGAAGGAGTGCCGTGCTACACAGGGGTGTCCCCCGCGTAGGGGAGCCCCACGCGCAAGGAGTGCACCCATAAGGAGAGCCACCCAGCACGAAGAAGGGAGCAGCCTGCCGAGGAATGGCGCCGCCCACACTTCCTATGCCGCTGATGACAACAGAAGCAGACAAAGAAACAAGACGCAGCAAAAAGACACAGAAAACAGACAACCGGGGTAGGGGAGGGGAATTAAATAAATAAATAAATAAATCTTTAAAAAAAAATGTACAAGTGATTTGAACAGACACTTCTCCAAAGAAGCAATACAAAAGGCTAAAAAGCATATGAAAAGATGCTCAACATCACTAGCTATTAGGGAAATGCAAATCAAAACTACAATGAAACACCATCTTACTTCCATCAGACTGGTGGACATTAGAGAATCAGAGGACTAAGGTGTTGGAGAGGATGCAGAGTAATGGATGCCCTCATCTACTGCTGGTGGGAATATAGAATGGCCCAGCCATTTTGGATGACAGTTTGGGATTTCCCCAAAAAACTAACTGTAGTTCTGTTATAAGACCCATCAATTCCACTGCTGGGTATATATCCAGAAGAACTGAAAACAAAAGACAAGAATGGAATATGCACAACAATGTTCATAGCAGCATTATTCACTATTGCCAAAACTGGAAAATTAACCCAAATGCCCATTAAGAGATGAATGGATAATCAAAATGTAGTCTATACATACAATGGAATATTATTCAACTGTAAGAAGGAATACAGTACAACACATGGGATAACACGAATGAATCTGAAGGGCCTTATGTTGAATGAAGCAAGCCAGGCATTGAAGGACAAATATTACATGACCTCTTTGATAAGAATTAAGTTAAGTGAGCCAACTCAGGGAGCTAGAGTCTGGAAGATAGGTTTACAGGAAATAGAAAGGGAGAAGAAGATTGTGACCCAATGCCCACAGGGGTGAAATCTATGATAAGGTGTGAGTAGTTGTGCAGTAAAGGGATATGACAAGGGTGTAGGGATACTATTGGGTTGGGTGGTACAAGCTTAACAGGGAGCTAGGGTAGGGAGGATGGGTTGGATGGTCCATGAAAATGGGGGAAGGGTTGGGGAAGGTAGCAGGTGAACACTGGGGATTGGCAGGTATGTGGTTGAAACTACAATCCTGAGAAAATTGTTTTGGCAATATGACAAGGAAGGGCTACTGGTTTAGGGTGCTGGATGGAGGTACATTTGGGACAGGGCACACCTGAGTAGTCTTCTAGATAAGGTGCAAGTGATGCTTTTGTCATAGTGTGTTGGATCAGTGGAGGGAGACCCACATAATGAGTGGAAAGGAGTTAAACTCCCATACCGGGGAGTCTTGATATGTTCTCAAACACAGGGGAGGGTGTCTCTGGAGAGTATGGGTGGTTCCCAATAGGGGAGGACAGACGACTGTGTCAAGCCATCAGCATTGTTGCAAGAATTACAAATCTTGTCCTTCAAGGAGTGAAGCCTTGTGGGCACAGTGGGTCCTAAGGGGAGGGAGAGGGAGGAAAGGGATCAATGGAAGAGTAGGTATTTAGGGGGCAAAGGAAGTGTTCTGTATGATCTTGCAATGATGGATATAGGTCAAGTTAAATTAAATCAAAAATGCATAAAGGTATATGGTCTAAAATATAAACCATAATAGAAACCACTGACCATAGTTTGCAGCTATGTTTTAATATTTGTACATCAGTTGCAACAAATGTACCATCCATATGTAAAAAATGTTCTTAAAAAGGAAAGGTGAAAAAGGGGGGAATGTTGGGTATATGGGAGTCCCCTATATTCTGTATGACTTTACTGTGACCTAACACTTCTTTGAAGACAAAATGAAAAAGGTAAAATACTGGGGAAGTAATGGAAGAAAATGTAACTGTACATACAGGACAACATATATTACAGTGATGAAAGGCAAAACTTAATTTTTTAACTATTTTTCATTTTTTAAATACCCCTTTTTAATCCTATTTTAGTTTTTGTTTTCTTAAATTATTATGTATTTTATTTCTGATGTTTAAACCTTTCGTTATTATTTCATTTTCCTATAGCGAATTTGAAAATATTCTTGGCTTCATTTTTTAAGAAGTTTTAGATCACAAAAGGGTTACAAAAGGGTTAGGAGAGGACCATTGGTGTGGGGTGTCTGTGATGGGGGAGACATGGGAGGAAGTTCATGTGGGGATATAAACAAGGTATATAAATATGTTCAAATGTTCATGGGGCATTGCCACAGTGGGTAGAGATTCACACAATAACTGAAAGAATATTGAAGTCCTATATTCGGGAGCTCTGCCACATTCTCTAATGCTACAGCAACAATCCCCCAAGGACCAAGGACTAGTGAAAAAGGATGGCCCATTGATATACCCTTGAGATTGATGACTATGCTTATGTACTTTTTGCTCTTAAATTTGTAACTTAGCCTAGTGATGTAGGATACCTAAGAGTTATTTCTTGAGAGCCTCCATGTTACTCAAATGTGGCCTCTCCCTAAGCCAAACTCAGCATATAAATGCATTACTTTCTCCCCCAATGTGGGACATGACTCCCAGGAATGAGACTGGACACTGAACTAAAGAAGGGGAAAGGTAAAGATACATGACTTTATATGGCTAAGAGACTTCAAAGTAAGCCAGGAGGCCATCAGAGATTTACACTTAAAATGTCTCTGCAGGATGTCATAGACTGCCAAAGCAGATGCTACCACAAATAGTGGGACACTTGAGGGATCCAGAGATACCCAGCTCATATGTTCAGGGCAGATAGCTCCAGAGATTGATGCCTGGCCACTGGGTCCTCCTTTGGAGTTTGTGCTCCCGAGTGTGACAGAGTTGGACTCAAATGTGACTTCTCTACACATGCCTCTTCTATCTCTTTTATTTGAACCTATAGTTGATGCTGGAATTGGTGGGTATACATCCAAAAGACTTGAATTTCTGGATGGTTCATGTGTCAGCTGGGCCCTGAGTCTCAGTGGAGGTGTAACACCTACTCTCCAGTTCATTGGCCTCACCCAGGACAACTAACAAGGAGGTGAGGATGGACAACCACCATACCAAGGAACTGAGAAAGTCAACAACTGCAAGCAAGAAAGTCTCATTTATTAGCCAAATTAGTTCAAAGTCACCTCTCAGGTAGAGTAGGCATCACCATTCCAGAATCCTCAGGATTGGGAAATAAAATATAGATTAGTGTGGACTTACTGGTGTTCTACTACAGACTTACTGTGGTTCTATCAATGGAAAAACTATTCATCGATGTGGAGACAATGGCCACTGGTGGTGCTGAAGTCAGGGAGAGGGAAAAAGAGGTATAATATAGGGGCATTTTCAGGGCTTGGAATAGACCTGAATGATATTGCAATGACAGATACAGGCTATAGCGTATTGATATTATGGATGAATTCCAAAAAGAAATATTGGATTATGTATGTAAACTGATCTTTTTTGGGGCAGGCATATTAAATTATGTTGGATTCATAGGTTTACTTGATTAGGTAATTATGTTAATCACTTGTGACAGAAGGGCATTGAGTCCCCACCCTTTGATGAGCAGGGACACACAGATAAAAGGCAAGGCAAAGGACAGAGTTAAGGGTTCTTAATGTTGGAGTTTTGATGTTGGAGTTTGATGCTGAAGCTGGAGTCCTGGGAAGCAAGGAACCCTGAACCCAGAGAGAAGCAATATCCTGGAAGGGAAGAAAAACAGGAAGCCTGAACCCTTGCAGATGTCAGCAGCCATCATGCTCCAACATGTGAAAATAGACTTTGGTGAGGGAAGTAACTTATGCTTTATGGTCTGCTATCTATAAGCTCCTACCCCAAATAAATACCCTTTGTTAAAAAAACAATTTCTGGTATTATACATCAGTACCCCTTTGCCTGATTAATACACAGGCCATTATATATTCTGCCATAACCTACAGAATTGAGTGTGAGAGAGTGTAAACTACAATGTAAACTATAACCCATGCTTAGCTGCAATGCTTCAAAATCTGTTCATCAATTGTAATGAATGTAGCACACTAGTGCAAGAAGTTGGTAATGTTGGGAACAGTGGGAGGTGTAGGGAGTAGGGCATATGGGAATCTCTCATATTTTTTAATGTAACATTTTATGTAATCTAAGGATCTTTTAAAAATAAATTTTAAAAGGACACAAAGGCCTCTGAGCTGACTACAAAGGGGTATCCAGGGATCTACAATCCCCAGAAAGGGGAGAGAGAGGGACACTGCTTAGCTGATAGCTTCTGACCCACAGTTCTGGTCTACTGTGTCCTACCAGCCCTTCTAGGCTGAGTGGGACCACACTGTTGTCTACCTTAGGACACTAAACAGGACTGGAGAAATCCAACATTCTCAATCTCCCTCTCTTATAGCTGGCACTGACTGTTGAGGATGCACCTTCCCAGAAAACAGGGAAGAGAGGGACAAGATCTAAGGCTGACTCAGGTTTTGACCCACAAATTTGGTCTGTTGTGTCCCATGGGCCCTTCCAGGCCAGGGAGGCCTTGCTATTGTTTGCCTTAGGAGGCTGCAAGGGAGTAAAGAAACCTGACCCTCTCAATTTCCTCTATGAAGGGGGACTGATTGTTGAAGATGCAGAAGGGAGTGGAATTATTTCTTACCCAGAAAATGGGAGGGGGCTGCCAGAGAAGGCTAGAGACTTTTTTATAAGAAAGTTCAAATTACAAGGCTCTTAGGCTCCAGGTAGGACCCTTTCAGATTGATCCAGGCTGTGTTACAGCAAAAACACTCTAAACATGCATTGAACTGAGAGGACTGTCAAAGAGTGCCATCTGTTGGCAGAACTAGGAAGTACATATGAGAAAATAAAAAATAAATGAGGCATTTTCTGACTTTCATAGCTTTCTTCCCAAGGCCCTAGGAAGTAGGTCTGCAACCCATTACTGGGTGCAGAGCACACCTTTGAGCAACTAACAGGGACAACCCTAATGATTCAGGTTGCATCAAGAATCAAAGAGCAACAGTAACACACAGCCTCCTGCCACTAAATCCCAATAAAAGACAAAGAAATTGAGCATCTGAGTAAACTACACACTAATCAGGTGCCTAGACATCAGCAAAAATTTATGAGCCAGAATAAGAAAATGGAAGGCATAGCCCAGGAAAAGGAATATATCAAAGTCCCAGAAGAGATGCAGGATTGGAGAGAACTAATTAATGAGATGTGTACCAATTTCCAAAATTAAATTCATGAGTTGAAAGACAATACAGCTAAAGGGATGAATGACATCAAGAAGACGTTGAGCAAGCAAAAAACAGAATTTGAAATGTGGAACAGAAAAGCAACAGAGCTCATGGGAATGAAAAACACAATAGGCGACATCAAAAGCACATTAAAGGTCTACAACAATTTCAGGCAGACTTGAAAGGACAGAAGAAAGTAGAAGTGATACCAAAGACAGAACAGCTGAAATTGAAGAGAGAAAAGAACAGAGGGAGGAAAAAAATGGGGAAAAAAAATTGAGCAGAGCCTCAGGGAGATGAATGACAACAGAAAACACAAAAACATACATGTCATGGGAGTTCCAGAAAGAGAAGAGAAGGGAAAAGGGTCAGAAAGAGTATTTAAGGAAATAGTTAAAATTTCCCAATGCTCACAAAAGGAATGACTCTGCATGTCTAAGAAGCCCACCTTATCCTAATTGGAATAAATCCAAATAGACATACTCCAAAAGATATATTCTTCAGAATGTCAAATGTCAAAGATAAAGAGAAAATTCTGAGAGCAGTAAGGGAAGCAAATCATCACATACAAGGGATGCCCAGTAATAGTGTGGATTTCTCATCAGAAATCATGGAGGTGAGAAGACAGTGGTATGATGCAATTAGGAGACTGAAAGAGAAAAACTGCCAGCCAAGAATTCTGCACCCAGCAAAACTGTCCTCCAAATATGAAGGTGAGTATAAAATATCCACAAACAGAAACTAAGAGAGTTTGTAAAAAAGAATCCAAATTGCAGGAAATAATAAGGAAGCCATAGAGCCTGAAAGAAAAAGAAGAGAAAGGCCTGGAGGAGAGTAGAGGAAAAAGAAGAGCAGAAAGGATAATCAAGAGAAAAAAGACAGACCAAAATATGACATGACACATGAAAACAAAAGAATAAAATGTAGGAAGTAAACAATGCATTTACAGTCCTATCATTGATTGTTAATGGATTAAATGCACCAAACAAAAGACATAGATTGACAGCATGGATAATAAACACATGAGCCATCCATATGCTGCTCACAAGAGACCCACCTTTGACTCACGGATACAAACCAGCTATAAGTAAAAAGTTGGAAAAAGATACTTCATGCAAATAGTAACCAAAAAAGAGCAGGGACAGCTATACTATTATTGGACAAAACAGACTTGAAGTGAAAAAAAGTTATGAGTCAGAGAAGGCCATTACATATTAATTAAAAGGACGACCCACCAGAAAGATATATTTATGCACCTAACCAGGGTTTCCCAAAATACATAAGACAAACTCTGTCAAAACTGAAGGGAGAAACAGGTATCTGTACAATAATCACTGGAGACTCTAATACACTACTCACATTATGAGACAGAACAACTGGACAGAAGATCAACAAGGAAAACAGAGAACTTAAAGAACAATAAATGAGTTAGACCTAACAGACACACAGAATGCTGAATCCAAACACAGCAGGTTATACCTTCTTCCCATGTGCCCATGGATCCTTCACCAGGATACACCACATGTAGGGCACACTGCAGGTCTCAATACATATGAAAAGACTGAAATTATACAAAGCACCTTCTTAGATCATAATGGAACAAAATTGGAAATCAAGAATAGACAGGAAAAAGATAACTTTGCAACTATGTGGAGTCTGAACAACACACTGTTAAATGATCAGTAGATCAAAGAAGAAATTGCAAGTGAAATTAGTAAATATATAGACAAATGAAAATGAGAACACAAATTACCAAAACTTAAGGGATACAGCAAAGTCTGGAGAGGGAAATTTATAGCCCTAAACACCTATATTAAAAAAGAAGAAAGCACTAAACTCAAAGACTTAACTGAACACCTAGAGAAATTGGAAAAAGAACAGCAAACCAATCCTCAAAGCAAACAGAAGGAAAGAAATAATAAAGATTAGAGCAGAAATAAATGAAATTGAGAACAACAACAACAAGAAAAAAAAATAGATAAAATCAAAACCAAAAGCTGGTCCTTTGAGAAGATCAGTAAAATTGACAAATCGCTAGCAAGATTAACAAAGGAGAAAAATAGGCAAATAAATACAATCAGAAATGAAAGGAGGGAAGTAATGACTGACCCCACAGAAATAAAAAGTATCAAAAGATGATATTATGAGAAACTGTATGCCAACAATGACAACCTAGAAATGGGAAAATTCCTAGAAAGGCACAGCCAACCTACACTGACACTACAAGAAATACAAGAATTAACAAACCAACCACATTTAAAGAGACTGAATCCATCATCAAACACCTCCCAACAAGGAAAAGCTCAGGACCAGATGACTTCAGAGATAAATTCAACCAAACATTTCAAAAAGAATTAACAACAATCCTGTTTAAACTCTTCCAACATGATGAGGAGGAGGGAAAATTACCCCACTCTTTTTATGAAGCCAACATCTCCCTAACACCAAAGCCAGATAAAAGACACTACACGGAAAGAAAAGTACAGACCAATCTCTTCAATGAACACAGAGATGCAAAAATTCTCAACAAAATATTGACAAATTGAATCCAGCAGCATTATTGAAGACTTACACATCATGACCAAGGTGGATTTGTTCCTGGTTACAAGGTTAGCTCAACATAAAAAAAAAACCATCAACATAATACACCACATTAAAAAAAATTGAAGGGAAAAAACACATGGTGATCACAATAGACACAGAAAAGGCATTTGACAGAATCCAGCATTCTTTCTTGGTAAAAAACACTTCAAAAGGTATGAATAGAAGGAAAATGCCACAATATGATAAAAGGCATATATGAAAAACCCACAGCCAACATTGTACTCAGTGGGGAAAGGTGGAAAGCTTTCCATCTAAGATCAGGAACAAGACAAGGATGCCTACTATCGCCATTGCTATTCAACATTGTACTACAAGTTCTAGTTAGAGTAATTAGAGAAGAAAAAAAAATTAAAGGCATCCAAATAGGAAAAGGGGACATAAAACTTGCACTATCAGCAGATGACATGATCCTATATTTAGAAAATTCTGAAATGTCTACAACAAAGCTACCTGACATAAGAAATGAGTTCAGCAAAGTGGCAGAATACAAGATCCACATGCAGAAATCAGTGTTCTTGTACAGTAGTACTGCACAGTCTGAGGAGAAATCAGGGGAAAATTCCATTTACAATAGCAACAAAAAGACTCAATATGTAGGCATCAACTTAGTCAAAGAAGTACAGGACCTAGATGCAGAAAACTACAAAAGAGTGGTAAAAGAAATTTAAAATGCCTAAACAAATGGAATGACACTCCGTGTTCATGTACTCTAAGACTAAATATCATGAAGATGTCAATCCAACCTAAACTGACTTATAGACTCAATGTAATACCAATAAAAATTCCAACAGCCTACTTGACAGAAATAGAAAAGGCAATTACCAAATTCATTTGGAAGGGAAATGCACCCAAGTAACCAAAAACATTCTAAAAAAGAAGAGCAACATGGGAGGAACTTCAATGCCAGACCTTGAAACATATTACAATGCTACAAGTGGCCAAAACAGCATGGCACTGGCATAAAGAGAGACTCATTGATCAGTATAATAGAATTTAGAGTCCAGAAATAAACTCCCACCTCCATGGTCAACTAGTTTTTCAGACACCTACCAAGTCCATGTTAATGGGGGGAAAGTCCCTTTAATAAATGGTGCTGGGAGACCTGGATATCTATAACCAAAAGAATGGAATGGAACCCCTATCTTACATCCCATACAAGAATCAACTCAAAATGGATCAGAGATCTAGATATAAAAGGACCATAAAACTTCTTGAAGAAAATGTAGGGAAACATCTTAAAGACCTTGTGCTACATGGTGGTTTCTTGGACCTTACATCCAAAGCACACAAAACAAAAGAAAAAATGGATAAATGGGACCTCCTCAAAATTAAACACATGTACAGCTCACAGGACTTTGTCAAAAGGGTGAAAAGGCAGCTGCCTCAGCAGAAGGAAATACTTGGAAATCACATGTCCAATAAGGGATTAATATCCATATGTAAAGAGATGTTACAACTCAAAAATAAAAAAAGACTCAATTAAAAAATGGGCAAAAGACATGAATAGACATTTGTCCAAAGAAGAAATACAAATGGTGAGAAAACACGTGAAAAAATGTTCAATATGAGTAATGATTAGGGAAATACAAATCATAACTAAGAGATATCTTTTCACGCCTACCAGAATGGCCACAATTAAAAAGTCAGAGAACTACAAATGTTGGAGAGGATGTGGAGAGATAGGAACTCTTACTCACAATTGGTGGGAATGCAGAATGGTACAGCCACTGTGGAGGACTGTTGGGCAGTTCCTAAAGAAGTTGAATATAGGGCAGCGGACTTGGCCCAGTGGTTAGGGCATCTGTCTACCACATGGGAGGTCTGTGGTTCAAACCCCGGGCCTCTTCGACCCATATGGAGCTGGCCCATGTGCAGTGCTGATGTGCACAAGGAGTGTCCTGCCACGCAGGGGTGTCCCCCACATAGGGGAGCCCCACATGCAAGGAGTGTGCCCCGGAAGAAGAGCTGCACAGTGCAAAAGAAAGTGCAGCCTGCCTAAGAATGGTGCTTCACACATGGAGAGCTGACACAAGATGATGCAACAAAAAGAAACACAGATTCCCGTGCCGCTGACAACAACAGAAGTGGACAAAGAAGAAGATGCAGCAAATAGACACAGAGAGCAGACAACTGGGGCAGGGCGGGGATGAGGGGAGGGAAATAAATAAATAAATAAATCTTTTTTTTAAAAAAAAAAGTTGAATATAGATTTGCCAGTGACCCAGCACTATCACTATTGGGTCTACACCCAGAATTGAAAGCAGTGATACAAATACACATCTGCACACTCATGTTCATAGCAGTGCTAGTCACAATGTCAAAAGCTGGAAAGAACCCAGGTGCCCATCAACTGACAAATGGATAAACAAACAGTGGTATATTCCCACAATGGAATATTATGCAGTACTTAAGAAGAAATGGGCAAGCAGATTTGGCCAGACAGGGCATCTGCCTACCACATAGGAGGTCCAAGGTTCAAACCCAGGGCCTCCTGATCCATGTGATGAGCTGGCCCATACATAGTGCTGATTTTCCCAAGGAGTGCTGTGGCACGCAGGGGTGTCCCCCGCATAGGGGAGCCCCACGTGCAAGGAGTGCACCCCGTATGGAGAGCCACCCAGCACAAAAGAAAGTGCAGCCTGCCCAGGAGTGGTGCCACACACACAGAGAGCTGACAGAACAAGATGACGCAACAAAATGAGGCACAGATTCTGGGTGTCGCTGACAAGATTACCAGTGGACACAAGAAGAATACACAGCAAATGGACACAGAGAGCAGACAACTGGGGGTGGGGTGGGGAAGGGAAGAATAATAAATAAAAAATAAATCTTAAAAAAAAAGAAAAGAAGTCCTAAAACATTTGACAACATCAATGAACCTGGAGGACATTATGTTGAGTGAAGCAAACCAGACACAAAAGGACAAATACAATAAACAGAGGATCGCTATGAACTAAATATATTGTATAATATGTATAACATATTGTATGATTCCATTTACATAAAACATAAATATAAATCAATTTATAGAGGGGAAATAAAAGTATCTGTGCAAGAATAGCCAAAAAGGGGAGCTGTGAACAGTAGGGGAAGCACAGATGAAGAAGTGATGGATTTACTTTTTAAATTATTATTCAAATTAGGAAAATGCTCTAGTAATGATGGAGGTGATGAATGCACAACTATGTGATGCTGCCAAACACCACTGATTGTGCAGTGAACTGTATGCTTTGTTGATAAGTATTGATAAAAATGATTTGTTAAAAAAAACAACAAACAGCACTTAAAAATGGGAAACTATGTAAATAACACTTTCACCAGAGAAGAAACATTCAATTCTTTTCATCACTAGGGAAATACAAATTAAAACCTGCTATGACTTATCATATAGACATAGTAAAATGGCTAAAATCAAGACAGATAATACCAACTGTTAAAGAAGATGTGGAAAACCTGGAACCCTCATATATTTCTAGTGAGAATGCCAAATGGTGCTGCCACTTTGGGAAACATTTTGTCAGTTTCTTAAAAATATAAACTTACATCATTGTTGCTAGTTCCACTTCGAGATATCTATCCAAGACAAATTGCTGTACCATGATTCCCACAGCAAGTTCATGGCCGCCAAAACTGGGGAAAAAAATACAAATGCCTATCAACCGGGGCTTGGATAAGAGAAGGTGGTACATCGTAAATAGCTCTGCAGTTCTAACGAGGTAATTTCATTCAACTAACTTTCACAGAATAAACAAGTTATCCGTGTATGGAAAAATGCCAAAGACTGAAGCAGGCCCCAGGTCCCCCGCCGCCCACGGGCCCCGCGAAGGCAGCCCCCAACCGCACAGCGGGAGCTTTGGCGGCCGTGCAGCCGGGCGCGTCCTCAGCGCAGCGCGGGGTCGGCCGCTCGTCCGCTTTTCTGCGCTGCCGGCGGCCCCCGCAGCCCCGCGCCCCCGCAGCCCCGCGTCCCCTGGTGGGGTCCGCACACGTACTGGGCTCCGGGCCAGGAGCAGGCTGGCATCTGAGAAGGGACCGTGCGCTCCGCCTGAGGGTTCCGGGCCAGTGCTCGCTGCCGCGCGCGGAGCCTCCGCCAGGCCCAAGAACCAGGACACCGCCGGGACTGGAACCCCCGAGGGTCTGAAAGCTGCAGCCGCTGCGCCGCGTGCTGGGCGGGGCCTCAGGGGCGGGGCTAAACAGCCAGGGGCGGGGCTGAGCGGTGGGGAAAGCCGCTGCGCGGCCAGCGGCGGGGCTGAGCGCCCTCCACGCCCTTGACAGAAGCCCCACCCCTGCCGCGGCCCCAGGCTGGCCTGCGCACTTAGGGCTCCTGCCCGCTCCAGTCCCACTAGACTTCGGGGCCCCTACCTGCATCCTCCGGGAGGAGGGTCTCCCCACCCCTGACATCCGGCCAGCGCCTGGCAGCCACGCAGATCCTCCTGACCAGGTATGGGGACGCCTCCCGGGAGGAGTTGTCAGCCCCAACCCCCCTTGTGAGATAAATATTCTTCTTTGTCACAGAAGACTGAAGCTCAGGGTGCAGCGCAATAAAGGGCAGCAGGAGGTGCGCTGGGTGGGGGGGAGCGGGAAGTCTCATTGTAAACAGATGGTTACTGGCCCCTTTTCAACTAACAGGTCGTGATTCTAGAACCCAAGATTATAAAAATAGTTAAAATGAACAGAATTATTGTAATTTCCCAAGATACACAGGATTTTAAAGTGGAAAATCTTCAAGGGAAATTAAGACCTATGAAATGCTATGGTTATAAGTGAATCAACACTTGGAATATTTTGGAGCAATACTTGTGACAAACTACCAGTAATTCATCTTTTGGGACTTGTGTAATCTCTCCAAATAGATTATTCCTGTAATGTCAAAAAACTATCATATAAATGGAAACTTTAAAAAATTTTTTATTTAATTGCCTTTTTTTAAGCTACCTTGAGCACAAATGTTACATTAAAAATATGAGGTTCCCACCCCCCTATCCCCCACTATACTATGCAAATAAAGAGAGACAGAACGAGGATTAATGGCTGGCAGGGGTTGAGAGGAGTGGGAAAGGTGGAGTAACTCCTTTTGGGTCTATGAGATTTCCTTCAGAATGGATAAAAATGTTCTGAAATTAGATAAATTTGATGCGCAACATAGTGAATATACTAAATGCCACAGAATGTACTGTTAAAATTGTTAATTTTATGTTATGTCGCTTTCACCTAACAAAAAATATACAGATAATGTGAAGTGGAGGAAAAAGAAACTCTCATAATTATAATGCTCTTATCATGCTTTTCTTTCTACTATATCTCTCACCTGCACAGTTCTGAGTTGTCACCTGCTGATGGTAGAGTTCCATGCCATCCAAAAGGACAAGGTGTGCCTACATTGCAAAGGAGCCACAAAAATCCTGACTGGTTCCTGTACAAGGAATAGGTTTCTCTAGTTCTAAAAATGGCTAAAAGCTAGGGTATTATGTTAAACAAGTGTTATCAACACAGACATACTCAAGATGAATTAGGAGGAAAAAGGAATTTTGCAATTGAGCAAGTCTCTTGCTAGACTTCATTACTAGAACCAATTAAAGCATTTTTCTTTTCTGCTCTAGTACAGAACCTGGTCAGAGGGTTTTTCTCCTAGCTCACTTAAGCTTCCCCTCTTCTATTAGTGCCCTTGCAGGGTCCTCTCTGACCACATGAACCTTCCCTGGCATTCTTTATGTCCCATTTCTCCCTTCCTCCCTCCAGTTCCTCCTCCCCCTCCTCCCCCTCATCCTCCTGCCTCTTCTCTCTCTTCTCTCAGGCTTTTCTAAACCACAAGAGGCAGTGGCCTCATTTCCATTGTCATAGAACCCTCAAATCCCAAAGAACTGCAGAATCACTCATCAAAGTTTGCAAGTTTTTTCTTTTACTTGTGTAGAGGACATGATTTTTTTGGTTACTGTTAGCATGGAGCATCTTTTTCAAAGATTTCATTTTCAGGCAGTTTTTATCCTGGATCTAAGGTGAGTCTCTTGTAGGCAGCACATGGATGGCTCATGTTTTTCCATCCATTCTGTCAGCCTGTATCATTTTTTTAAAGATTTATTTTATTTATTCCTATCCCCTTCCCCCTCCATTGTCTGCTCTCTGTGTCCATTTGCTGTGTGTTCTTCTGTGTCTGCTTGCATTATCTGGCAGCACTGGGAAACTGTCTCTTTTTTTTTGTTGTTCCATCATCTTGCTGTTCAGCTCTCCATGTGAAGTGCCACTCCTGGGTGAGCTGCACTTTTTTTCACATGGGGCAGCTCTCCTTGTGGGGCACAATCCTTACACATAAGGCACTGCTATGCAGGGGCACCCCTGCATGGCAGGGCACTCCTTGAGTGCAGCAACACTGCACATAGGCCAGCTTACCGCACAGGACAGGAGGCCCTGGGGGTTGAACCCTGGACCCTCCATGTGGTCTGCTTCCCAGCCTATATCTTTTGATTGGGGAGTTTAATCCATTCACATTCAATGTTATTACAGTAAATGCGTTATTTACTTCTATCATTTTATTCTTTGGTTTTCATATGTCATGTCTTATTTCTGTCTGTATTTTCACTCTCTTGATTATCCTTTCTGCTATTCTTTCTCCTATAATCTCTTCCAAACCTCTGTATCCTGTCTTTTCCTGTCAAGTGGTAAGGCCTCCTTTAATATTTCCTACAAAATGGAATCATTTTCATGAATTCTCTTAATTTCTGTTTTCTTTGTATTTTAAATGCACCTTCATATTTGAAGGCCAATTTTGGTGGATAAAGATTTCTCAGCTGGCAGTTTTTCTCTTTTAGTATCCTAATTACATCATGCCATTGTCTTCTCTTCTCCAAGTTCTGATGAGAAATCCACAAAAAATCTTTCTGGGCATCCATTGTATGTGATAGTTTGCTTCTCCATTGCTGCTGTCAGAATTTTCTCTTTATCTTTGACATTTGGCAATTGGAGTAGTCCTGTTAGACCTACTATGAATCTGAATAGACCTATTGGAGTAGATCTATTCACATTTATTCTGATTGGGGTACACTGTGCTTCCTGGACATGCAAGGTCATTACTTTCATAAGGGTTGGGAAATTTTCAGCTCTTATTACCCCAGATACTCTTTCTGCCCCTTTCCTTTCTCTTCCCCTTCTGGAACTGACATGACATGCATGTGGTTGTGTTTTCTGTTATCACTCAACTCCCTGAGCCCTTGCTCAATTTTTCACATTCTTTTCTCTTTCTGTTCTTTTCTCTCTTCCATTTCTGCTGTTCTGTCTTCTGCATCACTTATTGTTTCTTCTGTCATTTCAAACTTGCTGTTGTATGCCTCTAATGTTTTTTGTTGTTGTTTTGTTTGTTTCCTCTTTAGGAGGTACTGACAATTGAACCCAGGACCTTGTGCATTGTAAGCAGATGCCCAACCACTGAGCTACATCTGCACTGCAGTGAGAGTTCATTTTTTCATTTGTTGTTTTTAGAAGGTGCCACGGATCAAACCTGGGACCTGGTACATGAAAAGTAGATCCTCAACCACGTGAGCTACAACTGCTCCCCTCTAATTTGTTTTTTATCCCACTATGGTGTCTTTCATTACCATGAGTTCTGTTACTTTTCTATTCAGGCTTCCAAATTCTTCTTTGTGCTCACTTGTCTTCTTGATATCTTTTATCTTTTTATCCATATCATCTTTCAATTCATTAATTTGATTTTGGAAGTTTGTGTGCATCTCCTTGGTTAGTTGTCTAAAATCCTGTGTCTCTTCTGGGAACTTTGATAGATTCCTTTTTTTGGGTCATTTCTTTTCTTTTCTCAGAATGACTTGTAACTTTTTCCTGATGTCTAGGCATCTGATTTAAATGGTGAGTTTACTCAGATGCTCACTTTCCTTTCATAGGGATTTAGTGGCAGGAGACTGTGCGTTACTGGTGCCCTTGATTCTTGGTTCAACTTGTTCTGGGTCTTAGGATTGTCCCTGTTAGTTGCTCAGATCTGGGCCCTGAGCAGAGTAATGTGTTGCAGACCTGCTTCCTAGGCCCTTGGGGAGGGAGACTGTGAAGACCAGAAAATGCCTCTCTTGTTTATTTGTGTTCCTTATATGCTTTTCCTTGGTCCAGCAGATGGCACTCTTTGTCAGCCTTCTCAATTCAAAGCCTGGTCAGAGAGTGTTTGCATCCACCAGACCAGATCACTGTGATAGAGGATCCTGCCTGGAGGCTAAGAGCCCCCTAATTCAAACATTCAGTCCTAGTCAATAGAGAGGGCAATTAGTCCCCTGCTTGCTTCCAAACAATAGCAGGGCCCCACCCAGCCGCATGCTGGAGCTCAAGGGCACAGTTGGCCGAAAGCAGCCAGCCTTAGGCTGTGTTGCTCTCTCCTCACTTCTGAGAGGTGGGTCCCGGTTTGTAGCCAGTGGCCCTGAGGCCTGAGAATTCAAAGTGTCTGTATGGTGGGGGTGGATACTGGCAGCTGCAGCATGTACTCACAGTTTTGTCACCATGGTTTTTTCCATTGCCCCTCTCTCTGCTTGGTGGTGTCCAGCCTTCTCCTGGGGTCCTGACCCCTAGAAGTTTCTTTCCAGGCCATTTCTGCCTGTCCTCTAGCTATTTTTCTGGAAGAGAAGAGAATCCTCTGTCTTGCTAATCTGCCATATTCCCAGAAGAATCATTGTAAAGTAATGGAAGCCATTTGAGTTAACAAGATTTCAATAAAGATAATAATAATGAATATGTATTCAGACTATTTGTACCCCATCTTTCCATAATGGTTTTTTAGTATATGCACAAATATATATTTATAGAAATAATTATGAAATCCTCTTGAAACTAAAGCCCCAAAGAAGTTAAAGCTATAAAAAAGGCTAAAGTAAACATTCTCACAAGGAGAGTTAATACAAATTGCATCAAATTTGACTGAATTAGTGTTCAGAGCAAAGTGAGAATTGTGGACATTTGAAATACTGATTTCCAAAGTGATTTTTCACTTAATGATTTTTTTATTGCTTTCTGGGTCCCATTGGAAAGGTGAGTTGTCAGAGGGAATCATTGGTGTTGGGGATTGCATAATGTCCCCCACAAAAGGTATGTTCAGGTTCCAACCCATGGTCTGTGGGTGGGAACACTTTTGTAAATAGGACCTTTGAATATATGGGCCTTAAATCCAGTGTCGCTGAAGTCCTTATAAGCAAACCAAATGGATGTGGAAAGGAAGCTCTGGGAGCAGCCTGAAGCTGGAAGTCAACAGAACCCAGAAGAGAAAGGAGAAGATGCAGCCATATGCATCAGCACATGACAGAAAAGCCAAGGTAGTGACTCTGGGAGGAAGCGAGCCTTCTAGCCTCTGAAACCTTGAGTCTGTAAATCCCTGTTGGTAAGCCAACCCATTATACGGAATCCATTACAGCAGTGAGGAATTAATGCAAGAGTCATGGAGGAAACTGAGAGTACACAGTTCTGACCCTCAGCCCCTTCTATCAGGGCAGCCATGCTTTTATCATTTTTGTTAAATAGTTTCTCAGGCTAAAAAGCAACTACATATTTGTTTTTCACAGAGAAGAAAACATACCATTCTTAAGAAAAAGTTTTCCTGATGCAAGAATGCTGAAAGTGATAGCTTTTACAGGGATAATTAAATAACATATAACTGTTATTAGAGACAATGAATAAAAAAGAATAATAATAAAAAAGATAATTTTTTTAAAGCAAATAAGAACCCTTTCTTGGTAAATAAAAAACAAAACTATAATTTAAAGACATTGTGGCAGGAGGTTAAACTGTGGTCCAGGAATATAATATTTTAGTGGTCAGTGGAAAATGAAGAAGCCAATATATATGACTTATGTCAGGGATTCTGAACCTTTCAATTATTAAATTCATTACAGTCTCCCAACAGAAAGGTTCAATCTTTATTGTACATGAAAATCTTGTAGGAAACATATTTAAAATACTATTTTCTATACCTTATACTCAGATATTTTTATCTGTGATTTGGTGTGGAGAACCAGAAATCTGCATTTTATTTAAAATATATTAGTTTTCTTGATTAGATACATGAACATAATGAAAAATATCAATCTAGAATAATCTCATGATTACTTCTGTCCCATCAGCCTAGTTTACTCTGCCACTCTTTCAAATTATTATTATTATGAATTTCTTAACTCTATCCAGAAAGTTTGTCCTAAGGTAACAATTCATTTTAAACACAACCCTTTTTTCCTACTATTATATGTATTGGATGTTTTGAATTGTACCATATTGATTGCCTTCCTTTTCCTATATGGATATATTGTCATTTCCTTTTCCTGTGTTTTCCATGGGGTTAAAATGCTGGACAGCTCTCCTTATGGGGTGCACTCCTTGTGCATGGGGCTTCCCTATGTGGGGGACACCCCTGTGTGGCACAGCACTCCTTGCACACATCAGCACTGCATGTGGGCCAGCTCCACATGGGTCACGGAGGCCCGGTGTTTGAACCATGAACCTCCCATGTGGTAGGTGGAAGCCCTATCCATTGGGCCAAGTCCACTTCCCTGATTGAGTTATGATTAGGGCATTGAGTCCCCACACTTTGGTGGTTGAGGACTCACAGATAAAAGGTGTGGCAAAGAACAGAGTTGAGAATTTCTGATGTTGGAGTTTAATGCTGAAGACTTAAGCTGAAGTCCCAGGAAGTCAGCATGCAGAGAAAAGAGAAGTCAGCACCAGGAAGAAAGGAACCTTGAGCCCAGAGAAAAGCCCCAGGAATGTAGGAACCCAGGAAGCCTGAACCTTCACAGACATCAGCAGCCATATTGCTCCAATTAGACTTTGGTGAGGGAAGTAATTTATGCTTTATGTCCTGGTATCTGTAAGCTTCTACCCAAAATAAATACCCTATAAAAACCAACCAATTTCTGGTATTTTGCATCAGCACCCCTTTGGCTGGCTAATACATTTTCCAAGGGCAGAAAAAACACTTAGAATGAGCCTGCCAGCCTCTGGGTACAGGAGTCCTCTATTTGTGTGACTCCCGCCATTGTGCCCTGACATGCTCAGTGCAGGGCATGGATGAGGTCAGGGCACTGCTTGATCCTCTGGGCTTGCTGTAGGCCCAGGTGGGGCACAGAGAGGCCAGAGCACAGGGGGTGGTCTCCTTTGCCTGACATCAGCCAAAGGACTGATTAATGCACAGGACAATTAGCACTTTCTGTTTATACAAAGAGCAAAGCTCGAGAGCCTTGTTGTATAGAGCCTTGCTGGTCTCCCCCATGATGCCCAATAACAGTCTTCCCTGGTGACATCTGGACAGTGTCAGGACAGCTTCCTTGAAGACCCCAACACAGCCTCCTCTGGCTGTCCTTTCAGAGATAAACCCCTTAGAAGCAGTCCCATGCAGTCCCTCTCCAGACCTATTCATTTCTATTTCAGCCCTCTGTGTTTTTCAACTTGCTGAACCCAGCCAACCACTCCAGTGGAACAACTCTCCTATGGGTATTCCAATTACATTCAAATTCTCACATGAAAGGCCACTTTCTTTATCATTCTTGAACTTTCCTTCCTGATTTTCTGTAGTGTTAACAGATTTGATTATGTTCTTCCCCTTCTGCTATCTTGGCTTCACCATATTTACCTCTTGGGGCTCCCTGCTAATTTTCTTTCATACATCTCAGTGTCCTCTTCCTCTGTTAACCATTTACATGTTGATGTTCCACAAGGTTCAGTCTTCTCACTTTCCTTCTCATTCACCATAGTCTATTTCAGTGACCACATCCAAACCTATTGTTTCAAGCATGATGCCAAGGGCTCTTAACTTTTCATATCTAGCCCAGATCTCTCTCCCGAGTCCCAGATGTGAACTTCTCACTTGTTTTTCATAGATCCCTCAAACTAAGGCTGTTACCCCACAGTTCTACACCCTTTTCTTTTTCAGTATGAATGTCACCACCCCTGCCCAATTCTCTAAGCCAGAAACTGGAAAATTTCCTATATATCTCCCACTCTATCATTCTGAAATACAATTACTCTGAAGATGTGTCAATACTGATGTGGGCTATGGGTGGAAGGCTCTTTGTCTCTTCAGAGATAACTAAGTTGTTTGACTTGTGGGTGTGAAACGGTAAGAGGCTGCAGTCCTGCTCTTAGGGACCAGCAGGCTCCAGTCCCAGGAAATGTTTAACAAAGCAAGGGCTATAAACTTTAAGTATTTAGGGGAAATGCAAAAACCAAGGCTTATCTAAAATGTCTGGAGTCCTTGCTAAAAGCTTACCTAAGATGTGAAAGAGATATATGCTAATTGAAGCCTATTGAGAACTGAAACAAAGGGACCATTTGGCCTTTCCTCTCTGTATAAAAGACGTTTGAAAATCTTGTTCGGGGCTCGGGATTCAAACAGAAAGCTCCCGAGTCCGGCCGGCCGTCAATAAACCATTTTTCCTTCTCAAAATCATTCCTGAGTCCTGGCCTCTCTATACTAAAATAATTGAACTTCTCTTAAATTCCACAACAATACTACTTCCTAAATATATCTTCTCAATTCCACCCTGCCTCCCCATTTCTCATTGTAGACTTAGTCCAGTATTTCATCACTGATAGCCTGGATTATTGTCACAAGCTTCCAAATAATTTCTCCACTTCTGGTCCAGCCTCCCTCAACTTTATCTTCTACATTGTGGCTAGCACATGTGTAAAAATGCAAAATATTTCTTATCTAAAACCATTCAATTATTTATATAGTTTGCATAATAAAATTCAAGTTCATCCAGCATTTTAGAATGGAAACCTCCAAACTGGCCACCACCCACCTCTACGACTCATCTGCAAACCACCCAACAGAATTATCTTACACTAAAGGTCAGCATATTCTAAACAGTGTTCCAAGGAGCACTTCTTTCAGATATTAATAAAATTCTGGTCTAATAAGTTTGTGAACATGGGGAAATGGACTTAAACACCGTGATGGGCAGGGAGTTAAACTACAATGTAAACTATAATACACTCTTAGTGGCAATGCTCCAAAATATATTCATCAATTGTAACAAACATCTATGAATTGTAACAAATATACCAATTGTAACAAATATATGGAGGATGTTGCTAATGTGGGAAATTATGGGAGAGTTGAGATTGGGGCATATGGGAATCCCCTCTATATTTTTTGTAACATGTAGTCTAAGTATCTTTTTTAAAAAATTTAAAAGTATATTTAAAAAATAGACACTAAAATGGGCATTGGGCATATTCAAATAAGGAACAGAGAAGATAAAGTTTGAGTACTGAACTCCTGTTTTTAATTGAATAGCTATTAACATCTCAAAGCATTCAGTTTGGGGTATGTTACTGAAGGCATTTGGGAAAACCTAAAGTTTCAACAATATGCTCTACTCTCTTACATCTTCACCTCTGCCTGGTGAGCCATCCATTCAGGCATTCATTTGCTCATACATTCCAAGACAATCATTGGAAATCAACTAGTATATGCTGTACTTTCAGGGGGAGAACATGTTCTTGGTGAGCCAAACTTTATAAATATATGATTAAAACAATCAGGATGAGTGCTCTGAATTTTGGAGCATAGTGCAAGGACCTGAATTTGGGAGATCAGTAGACATCAAGCTTTCCCCCTCCTCCTTGACAGGGGTATCCCTCAGATAGGTGTCAATTTTTTTTGCTCTAGGTATTAAATGGAATCTTAGGTGTTAAATGAGCATATTTTTACTGGTGTCATATCTTTCCCTTAGGTTGATCCTTTCATTGTTACAAAATCTCCCTGTCTGTAGAGGTATAGGTAAAGTATATGTACATGTCATGAAAGTTAAGTTCGTATCAAATGAAATAGGATTTTATATATTTAGGATGTTAAATTTTGACCCCATGGAAAACAGAGGAAAAAGAAATGACAATATATCCATATAGGAAAACGAAGGCAATCAATGTGGTACAATTAAAAACATCCAATACATATAATAGTAGGATAAAAGGCTTGTTTAAAATGAATTGTTGTTTCCTTAGGAAAAACTTTCTGGATAGAGTTAAGAAATTCATAATAATAATAATTTGAAAGAGTGGCAGAGTAAACTAGGCTGAAGGGACAGAAGTCATCATGAGATTATTCTAGACAGATACTTTTTATTATGTTCATGTACCTAATCAAGAAAACTAATGTATTTTAATTAAATGCAGATTTCTGGTCCTCCACCCCAAACCACGGATAAAAATATCCAGGTATAAGTTACAGAAAATAGTATTTTAAATATGTTCCCTACAAGATTTTCATGCACAATAAAGATTAACCCTTTCTGTCGGGAGACTGTAATGAAATCAATAATTGAAAGGTTCAGAATCCCTGATATAAGTCATATATATTGGCTTCTTCAAGTTTCCACTGACCACCAAAATATTACATACGTGGACCAAAGCTTAACCTCCTGGGGCCCTGCTATTGTTTGCCAGGGAGCCAGCAGGGGACTAAAGAGATCCAGGACTGAGGAGATCTGACAATCTCACTCTCTTCCTCTACTGACCAGGACTGGTTGTTGAGGACAGAGAAGGGAATGGAATTACTGCCTACCTGGGATGAGGGAGAGGACTACCAGCACAGCCTGAGGAACTGCCTTTGAGAAAGTTTAGGATTCTCTATCACAGTGATCTGGTCTGATGGATGCAAACACACTCTGGGCAGACATCAAACTGAAGGCCTGACAATGAGTGCCATCTGCTGGTGGACCAAAGAAAAGCATGTGGGAACACAGACATAAATAAGCAAGCTACTTTACTGGAAGTGTAGTTGGTGCTGGGGTTTAAGATATATCTAGGGGATTTGAATCTCTGGACTGACAATATGATAGCCAGGCCCTGAGCCTCAACAGACTTCAACTCCTACAATCTGATTTATTGGACTTACCCCACTCAGCTAACATGGAGTTGAAGAATGTCAACCACCACACCAAGGAGCCTAGAGTGCCTACAACTAAAAGCAGGAGGATTGCATCCAGTATCCATGTGGAATCTGAGCCTCCTCTTGACATAGAGGTGCAATGGACACAACCAATCCAAGGTCCACAGAGAAAAGGCGGCATTGGTGTGGGGAAAGTGGCCATGGTGGCTGATGGGTATGGGGAATGGGAGGAAGAGATGAGATGTGGAGGCATTTTTGGGACTTGGAGTTGTCCTGGGTGGTGCTTCAGGGACAATTACCAGACATTGTAAATCCTCCCAGGGCCCACTGGATGGAACGTGGGAGAGTATGGGCTATGTTGTGGACCATTGACCATGAGGTGCAGAGATGCCCAGAGATGTACTTACCAAATGCAATGGATGTGTCATGATGATGGGAATGAGTGTTGCTGGGAGGGGGGGAGTGGTGGGGTGGGGGTGGTGGGGTTGAGTGGCACCTCATATTTTTTTAATGTAATATTTTTACAAAATGAATAACATTAAAAATAAATAAATAAAATAAAATAAAAAGAAGGAAAAAAAAAAAAAGAGAGAGGCATTTTCTGGTCTTTACAGTCTCCCTCCCCAAGGCCCTGGGAAGCAGGTCTGCAACACATTACTCTGCTCAGGGCCCAGATCTGAACAACTAACAGGGACAATCCTAAAGACCCAGAACAAGTTGAATCAAGAATCAAGAACACCAGTAAGAGTGTTCTTGCCACTAAATCCCTATGCCACTAAATCCCTATGAAAGGAAAGTGAGCGTCTGAGTAAACTCACCATCCAAATCAGATGCCTAGACATCAGCAAAAGTTACAAGTCATTCTAAGAAAATAGAAGAAATGACCCAAGAAAAGGAATATACCAAAGTCCCCAGAAGAGACACAGGATTTCAGACAACTAAACAAGGAGATGCACACAAATTCCCAAAATCAAATTAATGAATTGAAAGACGATATGGATAAAAAGATAAAAGATATTAAGAAGACACCAAGTGAGCACAAAAAAGAATTTGGAAACCTGAATAGAAAAGTAAAGAACTCATTGGAATGAAAGACACAATAGTGAGATAAAAAAAAACTAATTAGAGGGGAGCAGTTGTAGCTCAAGTGGTTGAGGACATACTTCCCATGTACAAGGTCTCAGGTTTGATCCCTGGCACCTTCTAAAAGCAAACAAATGAAAAAATGAACTCTCACTGCAGAGCAGATGTAGCTCAGTGGTTGGGCATCTGCTTACAATGCACAAGGTCCTGGGTTCAATTGCCAGTACCTCCTAAAGAGGAAACAAACAAACAAAAAAACAACAACAAAAAACATTAGAGGCATACAACAGCAAGTTTGAAATGATAGAAGAAACAAGAAGTGATCCAGAAGATAGAATGGCAGAAATGGAAGTGAGAAAAGAACAGAAAGAGAAAGAATGTAAAAAATGGAGCAAGGGTTCATTGAGTTGAGTGGTAACAGAAAACACAACAACATGCATATCATGGGAGTTCCAGAAGGAGAAGAGAAGGGAAAAGGGGCAGAAAGAGTATCTGAGGAAATAAAAGCTGAAAATTTCCCAACCCTCATGAAAGAAATGACCTTGCATGTCCAGGAAGCACAGTGTACCCCAATCAGAATAAATGTGAATAGACCTACTCCCATAAATCTATTCACATTCATAGTAGGTCTAATAGGACTACTCCAAATGTCAAACATCAAAGACAAAGAAAATTCTGAGAGCAGCAATGGAGAAGCAAACTATCACATACAATGGATGCCCAGAAAGATTTAGTATGGATTTCTCCTCAGAACTTGGAGGAGAGAAGACAGTGGTATGATATAATTAGGATATTAAAAGAGAAAAACTGCTAGCTGAGAATTCTTTATCAAGCAAATTGGTCTTCAAATATGAAGGTGAGTTTAAAATACAAACAAAACAGAAAGTAAGAGAATTCATAAAAGTGATTCCATTTTATAGGAAATATTAAAGGAAGCCTTACAACTGACAGAAAAAGACAGGAGACAGGGGCTTGAAAGAGATTATAGAAGAAAGAATAGCAGAACAGATAACCAAAAGAGAGAAAATACAGACAGAAATAAGACATGACATATGAAAACCAAAGAGTAAAGTGATAGAAGTAAATAATGCATTTACCGTAATATCATTGAATGTGAATGGATACAGGCTGACAGAATGGATGAAAAAACATGAGCCATCCATGTGCTGCCTACAAGAGACTCACCTTAGATCCAGGATAAAAACTGCCCGAAAGTGAAATCTTTGAAAAAGATACTCCATGCTAACAGTAACCAAAAATGATCATGTCCTCTACACAAGTAATAGAAAAAACTTGCAAACTTTGAGGAGTGATTCTGCAGGTCTTTGGGATTTGAGGTTCTATGACAATAGAAAAGAAGCCACTGCCTCTTGTGGTTTAGAAAAGCCTGAGAGAAGAGAGAGAAGAGGCAGGAGGAGGAGGGGGAGGAGGAGAAACTGGAGGGAAGAGGGGGGTAATGGGACATAAAGAATGGCAGGGAAGGTTCTTGTGGTCAGAGTGATGTGGGCTATGAGTGGGAGGCTCTTTGTCTCTTCAGAGATAACCTAAACTATCTGTGACTTGTGGGTGTGGGATGATAAAAGGCTGCAGTCCCATTGCAAGGACTCCAGTCCCAGGAAACAGTTTAACAATGCAAGGTCTATAAACTTTAAGTATTCAGGGGAAATGCAAACAAAATATGCTAAAAGATTACCTAGAATACCTAAGGTCCATGCTAAAATCTTACCTAAGATGTGGAAGATATATATGCTAATTCAAGCCTATTGAGAACTGAAACAAAAGGACCATTTGGCCTTTCCTCTCTGTATAAAAAGTACTCAAAAATCTCATTCTGGGCTTGGGATTGAAACAGAAAGCTCCGGATCAAACCTCTCTCAAATTCTACAACAAGAGAGGACCCTGCAAAGGCACTAATAGAAGAGGGGAAGCTTAAGTGAGCTAGGAGAAAAACCCTCTGACCAGGTTCTGTACTAGAGCAGAAAAGAAAAATGCTTTAATTGGTTCTAGTAATGAAGACTAGCAAGAGACTTGCTCAATTGCAAAATTCCTTTTTCTTCCTAATTCACTCTTGAGTATGTGATGTGGGCTCTGGATGGGAGGCTCTTTGTCTCTTCAGAGATAACCTAACCTGTCTGCAGTCCTGCCCTTGGTGACCACGGTCACCTTGGTCATGGCAATGACTCCAGTCCCAGGAAACAGTTTAACAACGCAAGGTCTATAAACTTTAAGTATTCAGGGGAAATGCAAACCAAAATGCTAAAAGCTTATCTAGAATGTCTGAAGTCCATGCTAAAAGCTTACCTAAGCTGTGGAAGATATATATGCTAATTCAAGCCTATTGAGAACTGAAACAAAAGGACCATTTAACCTTTCCTCTCTGTATAAAAGAAACTTGAAAGTTTTCTGGGCCTGGGTTTGCAACAGGAAGTTACCAAGTCCAGCCGGCCTTCAATAAACCATTTTTCCTTCTCAAAATCCTTCCTGAGTGCTGGCCTCTCTATACACAAATAATCAAACCTCTCTCAAATTCTACTGATATAGCCTGTGCGTTAAATCAAAATTATTTCCAAGAGTACCTAGTCTCCAAGATGGTCAGATAAGTAATATAGGCCCTACAGTCTTTGAATGTTCAGAAGGGATGTGAGACTGAGTGTGTATTCAGGGCTGCCTCCAGATAATGTGGAGCTATGCTAATCCAAACTGGCTTGGATGTGGAGAATATGTAACTCACCTAGAGGAAATAACCTATCTGATACTAAGATCAAACACTGAAGAACCTAACCAAAGGTCTGTTTACCATCACTGTTAGTCTTCCTAATCCTATATTCTCTGTATAAAAGGGTCTGGAAAAGGCTGTTCGGGGCTCGGTTTTTATTAGGACAAGAGTCCGCCGAGCCCGGCCGGTCGAAATAAACCAAATTCCTTCTCGGTATTCTCGTGTCCTGGCCTTCAAAACCACACATACCCGAATTTCTCCACTACATTTCAACATATGTCTGTGTTGATGATACTTTTTTAACTTAATACCCTAGCTTTTAGCCATTTTTAGAACTAGAGAACCTATTCCTTGAACAGGAGCCAGTCAGGATTTTTGTGGCTCTTTTGCAATGTAGGCACACCTTGTCCTTTTGGATGGCATGGAACTCTACCATCAGCAGGTGACAACTCAGAACTGTGCAGGTAAGAGATATAGTAGAAAGAAAGTGTTCCTTTCAAGCACCAAAGAACATTATAATTATGACCATTTCTTTTTCCTCCACTTCACATCTGTATTTTTTTTGTTAGGTGAAATTAACATAACATAAAATTAACAATTTTAACAGTACATTCTGTGGCATTTAGTATATTCACTATGTTGTGCATCAAATTTATCTAGTTTCAGAACATTTTTATCCACTCCAAAGGAACCCTCATAGATCCAAAGGGAGTTACTCCACCTTCCCCACTCCCCTCAACCCGTCCCAGCCATTAATCATCTTTCTGTCTCTCTGTATTTGCATATTATGGTGGGGGTGGAGTATGGGAACCTCATATTTTTTAATGTAACTTTTTTGTGATCAATGTAGCTTTAAAAAAAGGCAATTAAATAAAATTTTTAAAAAATATTTCCATTTACTTGATAGTTTTTTGATATTACAGGAATAATCTGTTTGGAGTTATTACACAAGTCCTAAAAGATGAATTACTGACAGTTTGCCCCGAGTATTGCTCTAAAATATTCCAAGTGTTGATTCACGTATAACCATAGCATTTCATAGGTCTTAATTTCCCTTGAAGATTTTCCACTTTAAAAATCCTGTGTATCTTGAGAAACTACAATTCTGCCCATTTTAACTATTTTTATCATCTTGGGTCCTAGAATCATGACCTGTTAGTTGAAAAGGAGCCAGTCACCTTCTGTTTACAATGAGACTCCCCGGTCCCCCCCACCCAGCGCACCTCCTGCTGCCCTTGATTGTGCTGCACCCAGAGCTTCAGTCTTTTGTGATGTAGAAGAATGTTTATCTCACAACAGGGGGGCCAGCAGCTCTTCCGGCGAGGCGGGCCCCATTCCTGGCCAGGGGGATCCAAGGGGCTGCCAGGCCTCAGCCAGGTCTCGGGGGTGGGGAGACGCTCGGCCCAGGAGAACACAGGTAGGGGCCCCGAAGGCGGGTGGGACAGGAGAGCCGAGGGGCGCGAGGGCGCGCGGGCCCGCCTGGCAGGGGCGTGACCGGGCACTCAGCCCCGCCCCCTCGGGCCCCACCCCCTCAGGTCCCACCCCCTCAGGCCCCACCCGGCATGCGGCGCGGCGGCGGCCCTTTGAAGCTCGGGGTGTTCGGGGTCGTCGGACGCGCTGACCTGGTGCTCCTGCAGGGCCGAGGCCCTGTGCGGGGCTCCGCCTGTGCGGGGCTCCGCGTGTGCGGGGCTCCGCGTGTGCGGGGCTCCGCGTGTGCGGGGCGTGTCTGGCCCGCGAGCGGGCGAGCAGTGAGCGCTGGCCCGGAACCCTCAGGCGGAGCGCGCGGCCCCTCCTCAGACGCCCGCTTGCGCCCGGCTCGGAGCCCGGTACGTTTGCGGACCCCACCTGGCGGCGGCGGCGGGGCGGGTGGGTGGGGAGCGCCCGCGGGCCTGTGGGCGCGGCGGGGCGCGGGGCTGCGGGGGACTCCGGCAGCGCAGAAAAGCGGCCGAGCGGCTATCCCCGCGCTGCGCTGTGGGAGCGCCCAGCCTTGCGGCTGCCGAAGCTCCTGCTCGCTTGACGGTTGTGCGCGGCACCCCCGCCGGTCCTGCCCTCTCTGTGCGGTTTGGGACCGGGAGGTTGGGGGCTGCCTTCGCCGGGCCCTGGGCAGCAGGGGGCTTGCGGCCTGCTTCAGTCTTTGGCATTTTTCCAGACGCGGATAACTTGTTTATTCGGTGAAAGTTATTTGAATGAAATTACCTAGTTAGAGCTGCAGAGCTATTTACGATGTACCACCTTCTCTTATCCAAGCCCCGTTTGATAGGCATTTGTATTTTTTTCCCCAGTTTTGGCGGCCATGAACTTGCTGTGGGAATCATGGTACAGCAATTTGTCTTGGATAGATATCTCGGAGTGGAACTAGCAACAATGATGTAAGTTTATATTTTTAAGAAACTGACAAAATGTTTCCCAAAGTGGCAGCACCATTTGGCATTCTCACTAGAAATATATAAGGACTCTAGGTTTTCCATATCTTCTTTAACAGTTGGTATTATCTTTCTTGATTTTAGCCATTTTACTATGTCTATATGATAAGTCATAGCAGGTCTTGATTTGTATTTCCCTAGTGATGAAAAGAATTGAATGTTTCTTCTCTGGTGAAAGTGTTATTTACATATTTTCCCATTTTTAAGTGCTATTTGTCAATTTTTTTAAAAAAATCATTTTATTGGTACGTATCAAGGAAGCATACAGTTCATCCAAAGTGCGCAATCATTGGTATTCGGCAGCATCACATAGTTGTGCATTCATCACCTCTATCATTATTAGGGCATTTTCATAAATTCAATAATAATAAATAAGAAAATCCATCACTTCTCCATCTGTGCCTCCCCTACTCTTCACAACTCCCATTTTTGAATATTCTTGCACAAATACTTTTTTCCCCTTTATAAATTGATTTATATTTACATTTTATATAAATGAAATCATACAGTGTGTTATACAGTATATTTAATTCATAGTAATGCTGTATTTACTGTATTTGTCCTTTGTGTCTGGCTTCACTCAACATAATGTCCTCCAGGTTCATCCACATTGTCAAATGTTTTATGACTCCCTTTCTTCTTACAGCTGCATTATATTCCACCATGGGAATATACCACTGTTTGTTTATCCATTCCTCAGTTGATGAACAACTGGGTTCTTTCCAGCTTTTGACAGTTGTGAGTAGCACTGCCATGAACATAGGTGTGCAGGTGTCTGTTTGTATCTTTCAGTTCTGGGTGTAGACCCAATAGTGATATTGCTGGGTCACTGGCAAATCTGTATTCACCTTCTTTAGGAACTGCCCAGCAGTCCTCCACAGTGGCTGTACCATTCTGCATTCCCACCAATAGGGAATAAGTGTTCCTATCTCTCCACATCCTCTCCAACTTTGTAGTTCTCTGACTTTAATAGTGGCCATTCTGATAGATGTGAAATGATATTTCTTAGTTGTGATTGGCATTTCACTAATTTTTACTCATGTTGGACATTTTTTCATGTGTTTTCTTGCCATTTGTATTTCTTCCTTGGACAAATGTCTACTCATGTCTTTTGCCCATTTTTTAATTGAGTCTTTTTGTATTATTGAGTGGTAACATTTCTTTATATATTATAGCTATTAAACCCTTATTGGACGTATGATTTCCAAGCATTTCCTTATGGCGAGGCAGCTGCCTTTTTACCCTTTTGACAAAGTCCTGTGAGGTGCACACGTGTTTAATTTTGAGGAGGTCCCATTTATCTATTTTTTCTTTTGTTTCATGTGCTTTGTCCAAGAAACCACCATGTAGCACAAGGTCCTTAAGATGTTTCCCTATATTTTTTTCAGGTAGTTTTATGATCCTTCCTTTTATATTTAGGTCTCTGATCCATTTTGAGTTGATTCTTGTATAGGATGTAAGATAGGTGTCCTATTCCATTCTTTTGGTTATAGATATCCAGGTCTCCCAGCACCATTTTTTTTTAATTTATTTTTTTATTGACTTTGTAATAATATTACATTAAAAATATATATGTGAGGTCCCATTCAACCCCACCCTCCCACCCTACCTCTCCCCCCCCCCCCCCCAGCAACACTCATTCCCATCATCATGACACATCCATTGCATTTGGTAAGTACATCTTTGGGCACCTCTGCACCTCATAGTCAATGGTCCACATCATGGCCCATACTCTCCTCCATTCCATCCAGTGGGCCCTGTGAGGATTTACAATGTCCGGTGATTGCCTCTGAAGCACCATCCAGGGCAGCTCCATGTCCCAAAGACGCCTCCACCTCTCATCTCTTCCTGCCTTTCCCCATACCCATCAGCCACCATGTCCACTTTTCCCCATCCAAAGCCACCTCTTCTATGTGGGCATTGGATTGGTTGTGTCCATTGCACCTCTATGTCAAGAGGAGGCTCAGATTCCACATGGGTGCTGGATGCAATCCTCCCACTTTCAGTTGTAATCACTCTAGGCTCCATGGTGTGGTGGTTGTCCCTCTTCAACTCCATCTTAGCTGAGTGTGGTAAGTCCAATAAATCAGATTGTAGGTGCTGGAGTCTGTTGAGGCTCAGGACCTGGCTATCACATTGTCAGTCCAGAGATTCAAATCCCCTAAATATATCTTAAACCCCAACATTAACTGCACCTCCAGCACATTAGCATGAAAGTCTTATGAAGGAAGATCCCATCTGAGTCCAGATTCATCACACATAAACACCATTTCCAAAGAGGGGCCATCTGACCTGGTAGTTAACCCCATCGGCCATGACCATAACTCCCATGGGTCTCTTTAGCCCTCAAAGGAACCAATATCTGGGGGTTGTATCTGCTTTATCTGTCTCTCTGACTCTGCTCAGTTGTGCATGAGGGCAATCCTTCTGCCAGCCTCCAGACTCTTTTTTAGAGACTCATAGCCATATAAACTCATTTCTCCTTTCCATTTCCCCCTTACTTTAGGTCAAACAGCATTTTAAAGTCATGTTATTTTATGTAGACAGGGATATTCTGTCTACATTGAACCTTCTGTATAAGGTCATTTTCCAGTTGCATCATCAGTTGGTAGTTGATAGTGGTCCCTCGGTGCCAGGGAGGCTCATCCCCGGGTGTCATGTCCCACGCTGGGGGGAAGGCATTGCATTTACATGCTGAGTTTGGCTTCGAGACTGGCCACATTTGAGTAACATGAAGGCTGACAGGAGGAAATTCCCAGGCACAATGCTGCTCTAGGCCTTGTTCTTATTTTAGGCTTATCAGCTCACAAGCATAGTCATTAGCATCAGGGGCTCACTGTTGAACCCTCACTCCCTTCCGGTCCCCGCCGCTGTACCTGGGAGACTGTCGCTGCTCCCCTAGGGACCATGACAGAGCACCACTGGCCAGGAACCCAATACCCCCCCTGCTGTGGTTTTTAATTGTTGCCACTATGAGTATATCCAAACATTACCATGCACCCTGGACATATGTTCTGTACAGCTCCCTGTCAGCCATATATCACCTGTCATTGGTATCCCATACCAGTATCCCTCCATTGCCATTGTTGAAACACTCTGTGATCCAGAACTCCCCGAAATATGAAGCCCAATATAATGTCATGGTCCCTTACTAGGGAATGGCATATAGCGATGGGTTTAAAGGTTAGATAAAGAACTTGGATAAAGTTAGATAAAGAACTTAGATAAAGAATGTTGACTTGAAAAAATTCTACATCCTATCTTTTTCTTTTTTTTTTTTCCCCCCTAATTATTCAGCTTCTCTTCACAGGAGTCCTAGACCACAGCAATGCCTATATATAATATACAGCACTCCCATACATCCACCACAAAACCTTTTTCCTTCCACAGTGATACTCTTACACCCTATTCACATCATATTTACTTAATGTGATGTACAGAGTCTGAGACATTAGCTTTCTAACAAGGTGACATCTGTGCTTACATTATGGTGCATACTTTAGGATACACAGTTCTTTACATTCTTAGTTATCCTATGTTTTACATTATGGTTTACATTATCAGTCTGTCATCTCCTATATGTTATGGTGTAATATTACATGTTTTATATCCATCCTTGTGTACTCTCAAGAAACTCCTCTCTTACCCCCCATTTACCTTGGTTCCACACATTTAACATCCATTTTCCCTTCCACCTTGGTGCCCACAGTGACAGCCAACCTCTGTTTCCTGAGGAGCCACTTCCAGAGATAGATGGAATAGTGTTCAGGGCCTAACTTGCTCAACTGCCCCAATGCCCTGGGAGCCACCCTTTCTCTCGAGGGATACAGTTCCCTCTATTTGATGGCATTAGTCCTCCCCAGGATGTGGGTCCACCCCCACTCTCACTACTTGGGTTTCTACCCCATGGTGTCACCCACTCTGGCAGAATGAGCATTTAGACATTCCCCAGGAGCCCGTCCTGCATCAGACTCTCCCCTCCGAGCATTCTAAACAGGTAACCCTCTTTATTATATTTTGATATGATTTTCTCGGCATTTTACTCTCCACCAACACCTGACCCTCTTCTGTGTTTGTATGCTACCCCTCCCTCCCCCCAGTTTTGGGCAATGTTACCCATCCGTCCCTCCCCAGCCACCCTCAAACCCGCAAAGCCCCAACCAAAGGCAACCCCTTGCCCCCTTTTATCTCTTCTTTGTGTTCATACTTACCACCATCTCGTCTTAAATTCCACCCCTGCAGACATCGGCTCATATCCTTCCTCCACCCTCCGATTTCCTGTAAGCCTATCGTTCAGTCTCTTGCTATCCAGGGCAGCTTGTTTATTTCATATCATTGAGGTCATGTAGTATTTGTCCTTCAATGTCTGGGTTGCTTCACTCAACATAAGGTTCTCAAGATTCATCCATGTTATCACATGTGTTTGTAGTGTGTTTGTTCTTACAGCCGAGTAGTATTCCATTGTGTGTATATACCACATTTTATTGATCCACTCATCTGTTGATGGGCATTTGGGTTGATTCCAACTTTTGGCAATAGTGAACAATGCTGCTATGAACATCGGTGTACATATATCGGTTTGTGTCCTTGTTTTCAGTTCTGCTGGGTATATACCCAGCAGTGGTATTGCTGGGTCATATGGCAAATCTATGGCTAGTTTTTTGAGAAACCGCCATACTGTCCTCCAGAATGGTTGGATCCTTCCCAGCACCATTTTTTGAAGAGACTTTTTTCCCATTAACATGGACTTGGTAGATGTGTCAAACGCTAGTTGACCATCGAGGTGAGGGTTTATTTCTGGATTCTAAATTCTATTACACTGATCAATGAGTTTTTCTATATGCCAGCACCATGCTGTTTTTACCTCTGTAGCTTTGTAATATGTTTTAAGATCTGGCAGTGAAATTCCCACCATGTTGCCCTTTCTTAGGATGCTTTTGGTTATTTAGGTGCACTTTCCCTTCCAAATGAATTTGGTAATTGCCTTTTCTTTCTTTTCTTTTTTTTTTTTACAGATTTATTTATTTATTTAATTCTCCCCCTCCCACGGTTGTCTGTTCTCTGTGTCTATTTGCTGCATCTTGTTTCTTTGTCTGCTTCTGTTGTCGTCAGCTGCAGGAAAAGTGTGGGTGGCGCCACTCCTGGGCAGGCTGCACTGTCTTTCATGCTGGGCGGCTTCTCCTTAGGGGTGCACTCCTTGTACGTGGGGCTCCCCTATGTGGGGGACACCCCCGTGTGGCAGGGCACTTCTTGTGTGCATGAGCACTGCGCATGGACCAGCTCCACATGGGTCAAGGAGGCCCAGGATTTGAACCATGGACCTCCCATGTGGTAGACGAATGCCCTAACCACTGGGCCAAGTCCTTTTCCCTGCCTTTTCTATTTCTGTAGAGTAGGCTGTTGGAATTTTGATTGGTATTATATTGAGCCTATAAATCAGTTTAGGTTGGATTGACATCTTCATGATATTTAATCTTTCAGTACGTGAACACGGAATGTCATTCCATTTGTTTAGGTCATTTTAAATTTCTTTTACCACTGTTTTGTAGTTTTCTGCATATAGGTCCTGTACTTCTTTGATTAAGTTGACCCCTACATATTTGAGTCTTTTTCTTGCTTATTGTAAATGGAATTTTTCCCTGATTTCTCCTCAGATTGTGCAGTACTAGTGTACAAAAAACACTGATTTCTGCATGTGGCTCTTCTATTCTGCCACTTTGCTGAACTCATTTATTAGCTCAGGTAGCTTCGTTGTAGACATTTCAGAATTTTCTAAATATAGGATGATGTCATCTGCTAATAGTGCAAGTTTTACTTCCTCTTTTCTTATTTGTATGCCTTTAATTTTTTTTTCTTCTCTAATTACTCTAGCTAGAACTTGTAGTACAATGTTGAATAACAGTGGTGATAGTGCACATCCTTGTCTTGTTCCTGATCTTCGATGGAAAGCTTTCAGCATTTCCCCACCAAGTACAATGTTGGCTGTGGGTTTTTCACATATCCTTTTACCATATTGTGGCATTTTCCTTCCAATCATATCTTTTGAAGTGTTTTTTTAATCAAGAAAGAATGCTGGATTTTGTCAAATGCCTTTTCTGTGATGATCATGTGTTTTTTTCCCCTTCAATTTGTTAATGTGGTGTACTATGGTTGACTGATTTTCTTATGTTGAGCTAGCCTTGCCTAGCAGGAATAAATCCCACTTGGTCGCGATGTGTAAGTCTTTGATAATGTTGCTGGATTCAATTTGTCAACATTTTGTTGAGAATTTTTGTATCTCTGTTTCATTAGAAAGATTGGTCTGTACTTTTCTTTCCTTATACTGTCTTTATCTGGCTTTGGTATTAGGGTGATGTTGGCTTCATAAAAAGAGTTGGGTAATTTTCCCTCCTCTTCATCATTTTGGAAGAATTTAAACTGAATTGGTGTTAATTCTTTTCAAAATACTTGGTAAAATTCATCTCTGAAGTCATCTGGTCCTGAGCTTTTCTTTGTTGTGAGGTGTTTGATGATGGATTCAGTCTCTTTAAATGTGATTTGTTTGTTAAGTTCTTGAATTTCTTATAGTGTCAGTGTAGGTTGTTGGTGCATTTCTAGGAATTTGCCCATTTCTAGGTTGTCTAGATTGTTGGCATACAATTTCTCAGAATATCTTCTTTTGATTCTTTTTATTTTTGTGGGGTCAGTCATTACTTCCCTCCTTTCATTTCTGATTTTTTTTTTTGCCTCCTCTTTCTCCTTTGTTAATCTTGCTAGCAATTTGTCAATTTTACTGATCTCAAAGAACCAGCTTTTGGTTTTGATTTTCTCTTTGTTGTTGTTTTTCTCAATTTCATTTATTTCTGCTCCAATCTTTATTATTTCTTTCCTTCTGCTTGCTTTGAGGATTGGTTTGCTGTTCTTTTTCTGATTTCTGTAGGTATTCAGTTAAGTGTGAGTTTAGCTCTTCTTTTTTAATATAGGTGTTTAGCACCATAAATTTCCCTCTCAAGACTGGCTTTGCTGTATCCCATAAGCTTTGGTAATTTGTGTTCTCATTTTCATTTTTCTCAATATATTTCCTGATTTCACTTGGAATTTCTTTTTTGATCCACTGATCATTTAAGAGTATGTTGTTTAGAGTCCACACAGTTGTGAAGTTGCCTTTTTCTTGTCTATTATTGATTTCCAGTTTTATTCCATTATGATCTAGGAAGGTGCTTTGTATAATTTCAGTCTTTTCACATTTATTGAGACATGCATTGTGCCCTGCATGTGGTGTATCCTAGTGAAGGATGCATCGGCATGTGTGAAGAATGTATAACCTGCTGCATTTGGATGCAGCATTCTGTGTGTCTTTTAGGTCTAACTCATTTATTATTCTTTAAGGTCTCTGTTTCCTTGTTGATCTTCTGTCCAGTTGTTCTGTCTCATGATGTGAGTGGTGTATTAGAGTCTCCAGTGATTATTGTAGAGATGCCTGTTTCTCCCTTTGGTTTGGTCAGAGTTTGTCCTACATATTTTGGGGCACCCTGGTTAGGTGCATAAATATATCTTCCTGGAGGGTTGCCCTTTTTATTAATATATAATGGCCTTCTCTGTCTCATAACTTCTTTTCACTTAAAGTTTGTTTTGTCCAATAATAGTATAGCGATCCCTGCTCTTTTTTGGTTTCTATTTACATGGAGTATCTTTTTTCAACCTTTTACTTTCAGCTGGTTTGTATCCATGAGTCTAAGGTGGGTCTCTTGTAAGCAGTGTGTGGATGGCTCTTGTGTTTATTATCCATTCTGTCAATCTATATCTTTTGTTTGGTGCATTTACTTCATTCACAATCAATGATACTACTGTAAATGCATTATTTCAAACATTTTATTCTTTGGTATTCATGTTGATATCATATTTTGGTCTTATCTTTTTACTCTTGGTTATCCTTTCTGCTATTCTTTTGTCTTTACTCTGCTCCAGGCCTCTCTCTTCTGTTTTTTTCTTTCAGGCTCTATGGCTTCCTTATTATTTCCTGCAATTTGGATTCTTTTTTACAAACTCTCTTAGTTTCTGTTTGTGGATATTTTATACTCACCTACATATTTGGAGGACAGTTTTGCTGGGTGCAGAATTCTTGGTTGGCAGTTGTTCTCTTTCAGTCTCCTAATTGCATCATACCACTGTCTTCTCGCCACCATGGTTTCTGATGAGAAATCCACACTATTACTGGGCATCCCTTGTATGTGATGATTTGCTTCCCTTAATGCTCTCAGAATTTTCTCTTTGTCTTTGACATTTGACATTCTGAATAATATATGCTTTGGAGTATATCTATTGGGGTTTATTCAGATTAGGATAAGGTGGGCTTCTTGGACATGCAGGGTCATTTCTTTTGTAAGCATTGGGAAATTTTAACTATTCCCTTAAATACTCTTTCTAATCCTTTTCCCTTCTCTTCTCCTTCTGGAACTCCCATGACATGTATGTTGTTGTGTTTTTTCTTGTCATTCATCTCCCTGAGGCTCTGCTCAATTTTTTTTCCATTTTTTCCCTCCCTCTGTTCTTTTCTCTCTTCAATTTCAGCTGTTTTCTGTCTTTGGTATCACTTATTCTTTCTTTTATCCTTTCAAGTCTGCTTGAAATTGTTGTAAACCTTTAATGTTGTTTTTGATTTCACCTATTGCATCTTTCATTCCCATGAGCTCTGTTGCTTTTCTCTTCCACATTTCAAGTTCTCTTTGTGCTTGCTGAACATCTTCTTGAATGACATTCATCTCTTCAACCATATTGTCTTTTAACTCATGAATTTACTTTTGGAAATTGGTACACATCTCGTTAATTAGTTCTCTCAAATCCTGCATCTCTTCTGGGACTTTGATATATTCCTTTTCCTGGGCTATGCCTTCCATTTTCTTATTCTGGCTCATAAATTTTTGCTGATGTCTAGGCACCTGATTAGTGTGTAGTTTACTCAGATGCTCAATTTCTTTGTCTTTTATTGGGATTTAGTGGCAGGAGGCTGTGTGTTACTGTTGCTCTTTGATTCTGGATTCAACCTGGATCATTAGGCTTGTCCTTGTTAGTTGCTCAAAAGTGTGCTCTGCACCCAGTAATGTTTTGCAGACCTACTTCCTAGGGCCTTGGGAGGCAAGCTATAAAGGTCAGAAAATGCCTCATTTATTTTTAGTTTTCTCATATGTACTACCAAGTTCTGCCAGCAGATGACACTCTTTGGCAGCCCTCAGTTCGATGCCTGTTTAATGTGTTTTTACTGTAACACAGCCTGGATCAATGTGAGAAGATCCTGCCTGGAGGCTAAAATCCTTGTAATTTGGACTTTCTTATAAAAAAAGTCTCTAGCCTTCTCTGGCATCACCCTCCCATTTCCTGGGTAAGAAATAATTCTACTCCCTTCTGCATCTTCAACAATCAGTCCCTGTTCATCGAGGAGATTGAGAGGGTCAGATTTCTTTACTCCCTTGCAGCGTCCTAAGGCAAACAATGGCAAGGTCTCTCTGACCTGGAAGGGCCCATGGGACACAACAGACCAAATTTGTGGGTCCAAAGATGAGTCAGCCTTAGATTGTGTCCCTCTCTCTCCTGTTTCCTGGGAAGGTACATCCTCAACAATCAACCCCGGCTATAAGAGAGGGAGATTGAGAATGTTGGATTTCTCCACCTCTGTTTAGTAGCCCAAGGTAGACAACAGTGTGGTCCCAGTCAGCCTGGAAAAGCTGGTGGGACACAGCAGACCAGAATTATGGGTCAGAAGCTGTCAGCCTTAGGCTGTGTCCCTCTCTTTCACCTTTCCCAGGATGGTAGATCCCTGGATACCCCTTTGTAGTCAGCTCAGAGGCCTTTGTATCCTTTTTTAAATTTAATTTTAAAAGATCCTTAGATTACATAAATTGTTACATTGAAAAATATAAGACATTCCCATATGCCCCACTCCCTATACCTCCCACTATTCCCAACATTAACAACTTCTAGCATTAGTGTGCTACATTCATTACAACTGATGAACAGATTTTGAAGCATTGCAACTAAGCATGGATTATAGTTTACCTTGTAGTTTACACTCTCTTGCATTCAATTCTGTAGGTTATGGCAGAATATATAATGGCCTGAGTATTAATCAGTCAAAGGTGTACTGATGTAAAATGCCAGAAATTGGTTGTTTTTTTTATAAAGGGTATTTATTTGGGGTAGGAGCTTACAGATACCAGACCATAAAGCATAAGTTACTTCCCTCACCAAAGTCTGTTTTCACATGTTGGAGTAAGAGGCTGCCTACGTCTGCAAGGGTTCAGGCTTCCTGGGTTTCCTCCCTTCTGCAGTCTTGCTTCTCTGTGAGTTCAGGGTTCCTTGCTTCCTAGGACTCCCACTTCAGCATCAAATTCCAACATAAAAACTCCTACATTAAGAACCTCTAGAGAAACGGACTTTGGCCCAGTGGTTAGGGCATCCGTCTACCATATGGGAGGTCCGCGGTTCAAACCCTGGGCCGCCTTGACCCATGTGGAGCTGGCCCATGCACAGTGCTGATGCATGCAAGGAGTGCCGTGCCACGCAAGGGTGTCCCCCGCGTGGGGGAGCCCCACGCGCAAGGAGTGCGCCCATGAGGAAAGCCGCCCAGCGTGAAAAGAAAGAAGCAGCCTTCCCAGGAATGGCACCGCCCACACTTCCCATGCCGCTGACAGACAACAGAAGCAGACAAAGAAACAAGATGCAGCAAATAGACACCAAGAACAGACAACCAGGGGAGGGGGGAAATTAAATAAATAAATAAATCTTTAAAAAAAAACAAAAACAAAAAAAACCTCTAACTCTGTCCTTTGCCATGCCTTTTTTCTGCCCACCAAAGGGTTGGGACTCAATGCCCTTCTGGCACAAGTGATTAACATAATTACCTAATCAGGTAAACCTATAAATCCAATATAATCTCATATGCCCAGAGGAAAAGATCATTTTACAAACATAATCCAATACTTCTTTTTGGAATTCATCAATAATACCAGACTGCTACAGCCTGTATCTGTCATTGCAATGTCAGGTCTATTCCAAGTCCTGAAAATGCCCCCATATTATACCTCTTTTTCCCTCTCCATGACTTCAGCACCTCCAGTGGCCATTGTCTCCACATTGGTGATAGATTTTCCATTGATATAACCACAATAAGTCTATAGTGGAATACCAGTAAGTCCACACTCCTGAGAATTCTGGAATAGTGATGCCTACTCTACCAGAGAGGGGACTTTGATCCCCTTTGGCTGATAAATGGGACTTTCTTGCTTGCAGTTGTAGACTTTCTCAGTTCCTTGGTGTGATGGTTGTCCATCCTCACCTCCTTGTTAGTTGACCTAGATGAGTCCAATGAACTGGAGAGTAGGTGTTACAACTCCACTGAGGCTCAGGGCCCAGCTGGCACAGGAACATTTCAGAGATTCAAATCTTTTGGATGTACACATACCAATTCCAGCATCAACTATAGTTTCAAATAAAAGAGATAGAAGAGGCATGTGTAGAGAAGTCACGTTTGAGTCCAGCTCTGTCACACTCAGGAGCACAAACTCCGAAGTAGGGCCCAATGGCCAGGCTTCAATCTCCAGAGCTATCTGCCCTGACCGTATAAGCTGGGTGTCTCTGGATCCCTCAGATGTCCCACTATTTGTGGTAGTATCTGCTTTGGCAGCCTATGAGATCCTGTGGAGACTTTTATAAGGATAACTCTCTGATGGCCTCCTGGCTTACTTTGAAGTCTGTTAGCCATATAAACTCATGTATCTTTACCTTTTCCCCCTTTAGTTCAGTGTCTTTTTCCAGTTGCATCATCCTCTGGTGCTTGGTAGTAATCCCTCAGTGTCAGGGAGGCTTATTCCTGGGAGCCATGTCCCACATTGGGGGGGAAGGTAATGCATTTATATGCTGAGTTTGACTTAGGGAGAGGCCATATTTGAGTAACATGGAGGCTCTCAGGAAGTAGCTCTTCAGTACCCTACATCACTATGCTAACTTGCAAATTTAAGAGCAAAAAGTGCATAAGCATAGTCATCTATCTCAAGCGTATATCAGTGGACCATCCTTTTTCACTAGTCATTGCTCCTTGGAGGATTGCTGCTGTAGCATTAGAGAATGTGGCAGAGCTCCCAAGGATAGGAATTCGGTATTCTTTCAGTTGTTGTGTGAATCTCTACCCACTGTGGCAATGCCCCATGAATATTGGAACACATTTATATACCTTATATATATCCCCACATGAACTTCCTTCCATGTATCTATCCCCCATCATGTACTCCCCACACCAATGATCCTCCTCTATCATAGTTGTAACCCTTCTGTAATCTAGAAGTTCTTCAAAAATGAAGCTAAGAATATTTTCAAATTTGCTTAATAGGAAAATGAAATAATAACAAAAGGCTTAAACATAAGAAAAAATACATGATAATTTAAGAAAACTAAAACTAAAATAAGGTTAAAAAGGGGTATTTAAAAAATGAAAAATAGTAAAAGAATTGTTTTTTAAGTTTTGCCTTTCATCACTGTAATATATGTTGTGCTATATGTACAGTTGCATTTTCTTCCATTACTTCCCCAGTATTTTATTTTTTCATTTTGTCTACAAAGAAGTTTTAGGTCACAGTGAAGTCACATACAGAATGGAGGGGACTCTCATATATCCAACATCCTCCCCTTTTTCCCTTTCTTTGTTAATAATCTTTTTACATGAGGATGGCATATATGTTACAACTGATGTACAAGTATTAAAACATAGCTTCAAACTATGGTCAGTGGTTTCTATTATGGTTTACATTTTACACCATTCACTTTTATAAATTTTTGATGAAATTTAACATGGCCTGTATCCATCATTGCAAGATCATGCAGAATTCTTCCTTTGCCCCCTAAATACTCACTCTTCTGTTGATCCCATTCTTTCTCTCTCCCCCCACAGGACCCACTGTGACCACCAGGCTTCACTCCTTGAAGAACAAAATTTGTAGATATTTGCAACAGTGCTGCTGGCTTGACACAGTAGTCTGTCCTCTCTGTTAGGAACCACCCATACTCTCCAGAGACACCCTCCCCTGTGTTTGAGAACATATCAAGACTCCCCTGTATGGGAGCTTAACTCCTTTTCACTCATTATGTGGTTCCCCCTCCACTGATCCAACACACTATGACAAAATCATCACTTGCACCTTCTTTAGAAGACTGCCCCAGGTGTGCCCTCTCCCAAATATATTTCCATCCAACACCCTAAACCAGTAGCCCTTCCTTGTCATATTGCCAAAACAATTTTCTCAGCATTGTAGTTTCAACCACATACCTGCCAATGTTCACCTGCTACCTCCCCCCTCAACTCTTTCCCCATTTCCATGGACCATTCAACCCATCCTCCCTACCCTAGACCCATCAAGCTTGCACCACCCAACCCAATAATATCCTTATACCCCTGTCATATCCCTTCACTGCACAACTACTCATACTTTATCATAGATTGCACCCCTGTGGGCATTGGCTTACAACCTTCTCCCTTTCTATTTCCTGTAACCTATCTTCCAGACTCTAGCTCCCTGTGTTGGCTCAATTAGCTTAATTCTTATCAAAGAAGTCATTCAATATTTGTCCTTCAATACCTGGCTTGCTTCATTTAACATAAGACCCTTCAGATTCATTCATGTTATCCCATGTGTTGTACTGTATTCCTTCTTACAGTTGGTAGTGTTCCATTGTATGTATCTACTGAATTTTGATTATCCATTCATCTCTTAATGGGCATTTGGGTTGATTCCAGTTTTGGAAATAGTGAATAATGGTGCTATGAACATTGTTGTGTATAATCGGTTCTTGTCCTTGTTGTCAGTTCTGGGTATATACCCAGCAGTGGAATTGATGGGTCATATGGCAGAATTATAGTTAGTTTTTTGAGGAAACCCCAAAGTGTCATCCACAATGGCTGGGCTGTTCTACATTCCCACCAGCAGTGGATGAAGGTGTCCATTACTCCACATCCTCTCCAACACCTTAGTCCTCTGATTTTTTAATGTCCACCAGTCTAATGGAAGTAAGATGGTATCTTGTAGTTTTGATGTGCATTTCCCTAATAGCTAGTGATGTTGAGCATGTTTTCATATGCTTTTTAGCCTTTTGTCTCCTTCTTTGGAGAAGTGTCTGTTCAAATCACTTGTCCATTTTTTAAATGGATTGTTTGTCTTTTTATTTTGAGATATTTCTTCACATATGGTGGACATTAGGCTCCTATCAGATATTTGGTGTTTCCAAATATTTTCTACCATTGCTGAGGCTGTCTTTTCACTTTCTTCACAAACTCCTTTCAGGTGCAAAAGGTTTTAATTTTGAGGAGGTCCCATTTATCTATTTTTTTCTTTTGCTTCTCATGCTTTGGGATTGAAGTTCATGAAGACATTTGCTATTACAAGGTCCTATAGAAGCTTCCCTACTTATCTTCCAAGGTCTTTATGGTTTTGGCTCTTATAATTAGATCTTTGATCCATCTTTAGTTTTCATATAAGGTGTGAGATGGTGTTCCTCTAATTCTTTGGTTATTTATGTCCAGTCTCCAAGCACCATTTATTGAAGAGGCCATTCTTTCCCAGCCGAGTGGGTTTGGTGGCCTTGTTGAATATCAAATGACTGTATATGTGATGATCTATATCAGAACTCTCAGTTCAGTTCCATTGGCTAGTATGTGTATTCTTGTGACAGTACCATGCAGTTTTGACCACTCTAGCTCTGTAGTATGCTTTAAAGTCAGGTAGTGTGATTGCTCCAATTTTGTTTACTTTTTCAATATGTCTTTGAATACTTGGGGACTCTTGCCCTTCCAAATAAGTTTCATAGTCTTTACAAGTCATTAAAAAATGTTGTGTTGATTTTTATTGGGATTGCATTAAATTTGTAGATTAGTTTGGGTAGGATAGACATCTAATGATATTTAGTCTTCTTATGCATGAGCAGGGAATATTCTTCCATTTATTTAAGTCTTCTTTGATTTCCTGTAACAGTGCTTTGTAGTTTTCTGCATATAAGTCATTTACTTCTTCAGTTAAACTGTTCCTAGGTATTTGGTTTTTTTTAGTTTCTATTGTAAATGGTATTTTTTTCTTGATTTCCTCATCAGATTGCTCATTATTGGTATACAAGAATGCTACTGATTTTTTTTTTTGCATTGTTCTTATATCCTGTGACTTTACTGAACTATAAGTTCTAGAAGCTTTGTTTCTGAGGGCATTCTATGTATAGGATCATGTTGTCTGTAAATAAACTTGTACTTCTTCCTTTCCAATTTTGAGGCTTTTTGCATCTTTTTCTGGCTGCAGTGCTCATGCAAGCACTTTGAACACAATGTTACACAGGAACGGTAACAGTGGGCATCCTTGTCTTGTGTCCAGTCTTAGAGCAAAAGCTCTTAGGATTTCACCATTTTATATGATTTAGCTGTTGGTTTTTCATATATACCTTATGTTCTGTTGAGGAAGTTTCCTTCTATTCCTGTCTTTTGGAGTGTTTTAATCAGGAAAGCGTGTGTTTTGTCAAATGCTTTTACTGCATCTGTAGAGATTATCATGTGTTTCTATTCCTTTGATCTCTTTATGAAGTGTATTTTATTGATTGATTTTCTTATGTTTAACACTCTTTGCATACCCAGGATGAAACTCACTTAGTCATGGTGTGAAATTTGCTTAATGTGTTTTGAATATGATTAGCAAGTATTTTGTTGAGGATTTTAGCATCTAAGTTCATTAGATTGGCCTGTAATTTTCCTTTCTTGTAGCATCTGTGTTTGGGTTTGGTTTTAGGTTAATGTTCACATCATAGAATGAGTTAGGCAATGTTCCTTCTACTTCAGTTTTTTGGAAGAGTTTGAGCAGGATTGGTGTTAGTTCTTTCTGGAATGTTTCATAGAATTCACATGTGAAACAGGTCTGGGCTCTTGGTTCAGAGATTTTTGTTGACTGTATCTGCTTACTTCTGATTGGTCTGTTGAGTTCATCTTCTTTCATCAACATAGGCTGCTTGTGTGTTTCTAGGAGTTTGCCCATTCTAAATTATTCTTGTTGGCATACAGTTTATCTAAGTATCCTCTTATGATAAACTTGATTTCTGTGGGGTCAGTGGTGATATCCTTTTCCTCATTCCTTATTTTTTGTATTTGCATCTTCTTTTTTTTTTCCTTGTTAGTGTAGCTAAGGGTTTATCAATTTTATTGATCTCCAAGAACCAGCTTTTGGTTTTATTTTTTCTAGTCCTTTCTTATTTTAAATTTCATTTAGTTCTGCACTAATCTTTGTTATTTCCTTCTTTCTACTTCCTTTGGGGTTAGTTGTTGTTCTTCTGGTTCCTCCAGATGGGCAGTTAAGTCTTTGATTTTAGCACTTTCTTCTTTTCTAATATCAGCATTTATAGCTGTGAGTTTTCCTCTCAGTACAGTTTTTGCTGCATCCCAGAGGTTATGCTATGTTGCTGTGTTATTTTTTTATTCATTTTAAGGTAGTTACCAATTTCTTTGCAATTTTCTCTTTGACCCACTGTTTGTCTAAGAGTGTACTGTTTAACTCCCATATCTTTGTGCCTAATCTGCTTCTCAGCCCCTTGCTGATTTCCAGCTTCTGTGCATTTTAGTCACATAAATTACTTCGTGTAATTTCAGTCTTTCTGAATTCATTGAGAGGTGTTCTGTTGCCTAGCATGTGGTCTGTTCTTGAGAATGATCCATGTGCACTCAAGAATAATATATATCCCACTGTATTTGAGTGTAATGTTATGTATATGTCTATTAGGTCCAGATCCTCTAATGTATTATTCAGGGTCTTTACTTCTTTATTGATTCTCATCGAGATGTTCTGCCTAATGGTGATATTGGTGTATTAAAGTCCCCCAGAGTAATTGTAGAGGCATGCATTTCCCCACTTAGTTTTTTTCCTTGTTTGCCTATGTATTTTGAGGTGCCCTGCTTCGGTGCATAAGTGTTCATGATTGTTCTTTTTTTTTCCTTAAAGATTTATTTATTTTTATTTCTCTCCCCTTCCCCCCCCTCTGGTTGTCTGTTCTCTGTGTCTATTTTGCTGCATCTTTTTTGTCCACTTGTGTTGTTGTCAGCAACATGGGAATCTGTGTTTCTTTTTGTTGCCTCATCTTGTGTCAGCTGTCCATGCATGCAATGCATTCTTGGGCAGGCTGCACTTCCTTTCGTACTGGGTGGCTCTCCTTACAGGGTGCACTCCTTGCATGTGGGGCTCTCCTATGCAGGGGACACCCATGTGTGGCACAGCACTCCTTGGCACATCAGCACTGCCCATGGGCCAGCTCCACAGAGGTCAAGGAAGCCCGGGGTTTGAACCATTCTTTTTCAAAAGAGATGAGCAGTACCCACTTCCATCAACACCCATTTTCCGGATTAGTGCATCTACAAATTTTTAATCTGCTCAGTGAGTGAAAGGAAAACATGAGAATGATATCTCTCCAAGTAGAGAATATCAATAAAGGGCTAGAAAGTATAAATTTAGTGGAAATAGAAATTCTTGAGTTGAAATGTAGAATGATATGAGAACTCTAGAGGTGGTCAACAACAGGTGTTTCCCTGACTAAAGAACTAAACAACTCCCTCAGCATCCTGGAGTGTGCACCTTCCTATTTCAGTCCTTCCTGTCCCAGATCATGTGCACTCCAAGAGCAGTGAGACCTTCTAATTTTCTTATTAATTTTACTGGTCACTACTGATGTTGAGTGAATTTTCATACCCTTGCTCATGCTTAACTCACTGCAGATCCTGAGATTTAGGGTATAAAGAGGAGGGGACTTGGTCAATTTTTGTGTTTTCAGAGACCTCTACTTCCTTCTGAGAACCAAAAACTTCACCCAGCCTGAATGAAAATATGGCAATGGAGACACAGCTCTGTACTCAGAGATATTCCACATCCTGGCCTCTGTGTCCCTATGAAATTTACAGAAAAATATTGCCCTCCATTAACAGGGAGAATTAAGACTCAAATTTCTGTGAACCCCAGTATCCCTCAGAGAATCCCACATATTCCTACCCAAGTCAACCAGATCTCAATGAAAGCCCTCCTCATATTATATAAATTAGTCTATCCCAGTCTCACAAGGAAGAAAGGTGATTGTTTTCTCTATTAAAGACACTTATTGAAGCCATTTAAATTAGAGAATCGGTTTTTCCATTTCTGTAAACAAAAATGGTGCTGGGATTTTTGTAATTATTGCATTGAATCTGTAGCTCCCTATGTTAAGTATTGATATTAGAATAATATAATCTTATCATCATTGAACAATGGATGTCTTGCCATATGTTTAGGTCTTCTTTAGTTTCATTCAGTTTGTTTGCTAGTGTTCATGTGTTTTATCCTTTCATTAAATTCATTCTTAGCTATTTTATTTGTTAGCGGCTGATTGAGTGGACTTATTTTTTGTTGTGCTGTATAAACAAAACTGACTTTTGTGCATTTATCTCATACTATGCAAGTTTGCTTTATGCCTTTATTGTTGCATTAGTATTGTTGTGACTTCTTTGGAATTATGTATTTAAAGGGATATGTCATCTATAGGGATAGCTTTCCTTCTTCCATTCCAGTATGGATGACTTTATTTCTTTTTCTTACCCAATTGCTCTGGCTAGAACTTATAGTACAATGCTAAAAGCAGTGATGAAAGTGAGTTAACTTATCTTGTTCATGAACTCTTGGGAAAGAGTTTCAGTATTTCACTCTTGAGTGTGATGTTAGCTGTGGATTTTTAAAATGCAGCTGTGAACAGAGTAGAATAACTTCCACAAATGACCATCCACGTAGTGAGCAGCAGAAAGCCCCCAGATTATAGGTATCCTGTGAGTGCATTTTTGAAATCCTGGAATGTGAGTTAATTGTTGGATACCTACATTTTTATGATTTTGAAGAACTTAATTTTCCTTAATGTCCATATGTTCAACGTTTAATAATAAGATCATGATAGACTATGCCTGAAATATGTTGATGTGTTCTTAAATTTTAAAAATTCAATAAACCCTATTAAATGAATTTTTCTTTCTAGAGGTTATTTATAAAACAGTTCTTTAACTAGAGTAAGAACAAGTATTAACCAGAATCCTTGAGGACCATGTGTGTGCCTGGTGATAGGTGTAAAGCCATATGGTTGTAATATTGTAGTCCAGATAGAAATGACCCTGAACCTATTGGATTATGAATCTAAAGCAATAAAAATGTTTCAAAATTTGCAGAATATGAATCATGATTGCTAACACCAAATATGTATGAAAATAGGTTGATTTAAAACTAAATAGAAAATTAGTAACTGTAGTCATAAAGTATAAGAAACTACAACTAAGGATTGTAGGAATATGATTCATTAAATATACAAAAACAAGATAATTCAGAAATGAAATATAGTATAATGTATTGAAATAACATATACATATTACTTTTGAATATATATAGACTTTCATAGATCATTGATTTTGAAAATCTGTAGACATGTATAGAGAATGACTAGATTTTGGCAACATGGAAATATTTCTCCAGAGAGGAGTACATGTAAAAGGAACATTCAATGGTCAGATGGAGAAAGAAAATAGACCAAAAAAGGTGTGGGAGAGGTAATGAATTGAGTGAAGACCCTTTTGGAAGAGTGGTGGAAGTACAGAATTTGAAAATATCAGGAAGAAAGCATCCATACTTTAAAACATTTCATAAAACATGTAGAAAGAGAAACAGATCTGTATTGTTGGAAAGCTATTTTCAGTCTCAATTCTCTCTATAAAATTTTTTTAATCATATGAAAACCAAGAGAAAAAACAGTTATTTTCAAGTATCAAAGTAATATAGGGAGAAAAGGAGTAAGTGCAGAGTAATCCACAACAAATGAATGAAAGCTCTTTGTCATGATCTATATTATGTACTGAAATATGCTTTCTGAAAAGTAGATAACAGGCATTAAGAAAATGAAATACATGATAAGATATAAATTTTTAAAACTCAAAAAGTGAATGAGAAGAAATAAGAAAAATGGAAATACAGTTCAAAATTGAAGTATAATCTCTAAGAAATAGGGTGACAAGATAATGCTTAAGTAGATAAAGTGAAAAGCTGAAAGGGCTGAAATATTAAATGGAGAATGTTCAAGATTAAAGAAGAACACTCAGAAGTTGAGGAATGGTTCAGATGATCCACTAGCTGAGCACTGGGTGCCTGAAGCAGGAAGTGGGTGGGGCCATTCCCAGTCCGGAGGCCTTGGGTGGGGTCTGCACATGGGCAGTGCGGGAAGCTGCCCTGGCCCTCCCTCCCATGATGCTCAGCTCCAGGCTGCAGGCCTTGGAAGGTGGTGTTTGTTTGTTTGTTTGTTTTTTGCTTGTCTCCCTCCTTTGTTGTGTCACCTTGCTGAATCGGCTCTCTGCAGCATGTGCGGGCCAGGCAGCGATCGGCAGCCTGTGGGTGAGCCTGCCTTCACAAGGAGACCCTGGAGATGGGCCACAGCCACTTCCCTGGTGTAGGAGAAATAAAAGCGCCCAAGAGCACCCTGTGCACTGCCGACAAGGCATAGCTTATCAGTTGCCAATACGCTGTCTCTAAGGCAACCACACAGCTAACCAAAATAACCACTGACCACAAGGTCAGACAGAATGGCAACCAGGCCCTGTCCAGCTACACCATGTCTTCTTCCTCCTCTCTGAGCCCTTTTCCCTTTGTTTGATACCCACCAATCAGGCAGTATGGCATGAAAAAGCTCAGATTACATGATCAACCTAACCGTCCCCCATAGCTTACCCCTCTCCTTGTTTGGGCATATATTCACCCCTGCCAATCTAATACCACCTAGCCCCCCTTACCTATTGCCCTGAACTATAAATAGCTGTTTCTGTGTTATAAAGTTAGACTTGGTCCAGAACCCTGTCTCTGGAGTGTGCATAGTCTCCGTATCCATCCTCACTCCCCCAGGGCCAACTAGTTTGAGCCCACCGGCCTGAGGGACACCTCAGTCTGGTGAAAACCCATAGCAGTTGTCACCCTGTGACACCCTGGATTGTTTTTTCATGGTTGAATTTTGAGAATTTTGGAAATTCTTTTAATTTATTCTAGAATACCTGTGTGGTTTTTTTTTTTTTCTTGGTATTAAGCCCAGAAGTTGAACCCATGACCTTATAAGTGGGAAGCCAGTGCTCTACTACCAAGCCACATGGGATCCCCTAAAAATTTTTTGTTTGCTTGTTTTTTGTTTTTGTTTATTTTAGCAAGTACTTAGATCTGAACCCAGAACCTCTCTTGTGGGAAGCAAGTGCTCAACTGCTTGAGCCATAGCCGCTCCCAATATTGTAGATACCTATCCAGATATCAGTTTCAGATAGTCGAGGTATGTGTTCTTTCCTTGTCATAGTTAAGTTTGCAAATATTAGTCCCTGTCTGTAGTTTGCCTTTATAGTTTCTTTTTTGCAGATCTGTAGTTTTAAAATTTTGGTGAAGAGCCATGTATCATTTTTATTTTTTATGGATTTCATTCAGTGCACCCTCTCTTCAGAATCTGTTTCCATGTTTTCAAATATCAAATAGTTTTGATGATACCCCAGTCTTTCTCTTGCCTAACATCACAACTCCATTGATACCTCTGCTTAAATGTCACAATTTTTAAAAGCATTTTGTTTTCTTTATTTTTAAAGGTGCTTTAGATGCCATAGATATTCCATCAAAAATATAGTGGAATCCCATATACCCTACTCCCTCCCCCTAACACAGTTTTCCCCATGAACATCATCCTTCATTAGTGTGGTCCATTTGTTTCATGGGATGAGCACATATTGAAGCATTGCTGTTAAGCATGGTCTATAGTTTGCATGATGTTTCACGCTTTGCACAGCACATTTTTATATGTTTTGAGAAAATGTATAATGACTTGTCTCTGTTATTGCAGTATGCAAAATTATTCCAGTGTTTGAAAAATGCCCCGCATTATACCTATTCTTCCCTCTCCCTCTCCTCAGAACCTCTGTGTCCACTGCCTTTATTTATATCAATGTTACAAGTTCTTACATTATTAGAATAATAATAGTCTACTTTCATGCATAGTTGCATTCCTCCTGTTTGTTCATTCCTCTGTCTTTTGGAGTTGGGATTGTGTCACTTTCTTACCCCACAGTAATCCAGCAACAGCTACTTCAAATATGTGTAAAACCCAACCACCTGGTTTCCCTAACTGCTGCTGCTCTGTCTAATCCACCATATCACTTGCCTGGACTACTGTGGTAGCTCCCTAACTGGTCTGCCTTTGACCTGCTTGCCACTGTGGTCCATTCTTACCTAGCAGCCAGAGTGATCCTGTTAAAACCTCAGGCAAGTCTTGGCCCTTGTTTTTCTTTACTGAAACCCCCATGCATTCCCAGCTTACAGTAAAAAGCAAGAGTATTACACTGGACTACAAGAACCTCCACAATGTGTGCCCCAAATTTTAAAAGCAGTTTTATTGAGATATAGTTACATACCATATAATCTATCCAAAGTGTACTTTTTATAATTACGGATGTGTGCATTCCTCACCACAATCAAGTTTAGGACATTTTCATCTCTCCTAGAAGGAAAGCCCTATACTCCTTAGAAGTCACCTCCCAGTCCCTCTGCCATTCCCCAGCCCTACATAACCACTAATTTCATTCCATCTCTATAGACTTATCTTTATGTATATATTAATGAAATCATAGAATATGTGGTACTTTGTGTCTAGTTTCTTTCACTTAGCTTAATGCTTTTTAAAATTACTGCAATTTTTTTTAAATGAGGGAAGTTGTATGTTTACAGAAAATTCATGTAAAAAATTAATGTTCCTGTGTATACCTCTATTGTTGACTCTGCATTACTGTGTCAGCTTTGTGAGGATTGATGAATGAATATAATGTATTACTGATAACTATAATCCTTAATTTACATTAGGTGTATTTTTTCCATCTACCTTCCTATTATTAACCATGTTTAATAGTGCCATACATTTGTTGTAATTCATGAAAGAACAATCTTATATTTGTACTATTAACCTCAGTCCATCATCCATAACAGTTTTCACTTAGTTAAACAATCCCATCTTTAGGCTTCTAGCTTTCCTCCTACTAATGTACAAGATCGTAAACAAATTCTCTCAACCACATTCACAAACATATAATTCACAGTAACGTCCTGCCATCACCACTATCCATTCCCAAACATTTACAATCAACCTAAACAGAAATTCTGCACAATTTAAATATCAGCGCTCCATTCTCTACCCCCATTCTATCCCTTGGTAACATATTCTAGATTCTAATTCTGTGAGTTTGGTTCTTATCCTTAGTTCATATCAGTGAGGTCATACAATATTTGTCCTTTTGTGTCTGGTTTATTTTACCAAACTTAATGTCCTGATGGTTCATCCATGTTGATGCATGTATCAGGACTTCATTCTTTCTTACAGCTGAATAATATTCCATCATATGTATTTACCACATTTTGTTTATTCATCTTCTGGTAGTTATTTGACTTCCACATTTTCTTTATTGTGCTCTGAACATTGGCATACAAATACCTGTCTGAGTCCTTGCTTTCAATCCTTTTGGATATATATGCAGAAGTGGGATTGCCAGTTCATATGGTAATTTTAGGTTAATTTTGAGTTACTGCCAAGCTGTTTTCCGCAGCCAGTGCATTATTTTATATTCCTACCAACAGTGTACAAGGTTTCCTATTTATATGCATCCTTACCAGTACTTGCTATTTCCAATTAAAAAAATAATAGCCTTTTGAATGGGTGTGAAGGATAGCTCATCATGCTTTTGATGTGCCTTTCCCTAATGGCTAGTGGACTTGAGCACATTTTCATATGCTTATTTACCATTTGTATATCTTCTTTGTAGAAATGTCTATTTAAATACTTTGCCCAATTTTAATGGGCTTATTTGCCATGCCCACCTCCCTTGGAGGTCATGCAGTGATCAAGCTCTGTCTTCCTTCTCCACTTGTCACTATTTCCTTGATGTGGAAATAACCCCTCGCCACTTGGCTGCTTTCTCCTCCTCTTTTGATCCCCAGCTCCAGTCTTGTCTTTTCTGACTTTGGTAACATTTTTTTTTTGAGGTACCAGGACTGGGCATTGAACCTGGGACCTTGTATGTGGGAAGATGGCACTGAACCACTGAGCCACATAGGCTCCTTTGAGTTGGTTTATTCATTTCTTTCCTTGTTTGTTTTTAGGAGGCACCAGGAACCAAACCTTAGACATCCTATGTGGGCAGCAGGTTGAACTTCATCAACTCACAGCATCTTTCTTACCTGCTCTGTTATCCTACCACTGACCACTCTTCTTCAAGTTGTATTTGCTGATTCTTTATCTCTTGTTCCCTGGACTGTAAGTCACTCCCATAAGGTTTAATTAATCTCTCCTTGCCCTGTGCCTAGCACAGGGTCACCTAAACTGTCACCATGCACTCACTGTTTATTTAATAGAGTATAAAAAGTGGAGACAGTGGCTCTTTCCACCATCTCTATGATGTCTCTCCTGGCTGGGGAGGTGGTTTCAGACCATATTATTTGCAGCCCTTGGATGTAGTTGAAGCTCAACCATGGGCTTTGAGGGCAGCCCAATTTGGATGGAATTGTGACTCTTGTGAAGTCATTTCCACAGTGGTTTAGCCTAAAGTCAGACTTCCCTGTACTTACATCCTGACATGTACTTGGTGGGTCACTTCAGGAGAAGTACTTTGAGATCTTTGTACCTATCCCTCATCTGTAAATTGTGATTTTAAAAAATACCTAATTTTTACTTTGTTTTATAATTGAAATCTAATTTTAGCTTGCCTGACTCCCCAGATAGTCTCCTCCCAGTGCTGTTACCCAGAAAGGAGAGTGATGGACTCAGTGGGTCCCATGATTTAAAAAAAATTTTTTTTTAATTTATTAAAGTATACCACTCATACATACACATACATAAACAATAAGTGTATAATAATAGTTGTGAATTTACAAAACAAACATATATAGCATCATACAGGACTCTCATACCTCACCCTACCACCAATACCTTGAATTGTTGTTAAACATTTTTAACTAATGATTAAAGAGCATTGTCACAATATTACTACTAACCAAAATATTTTCCCCCAACCCACCCTATTATTATCTTTATATCATTTATATATGATCATTCATAATAAGTATGGTAAAAATTCTGAACTTAGAAAGCAAACATGTTTACCATCATGCAGGGGTCCCATATACCACCACCAACACCTTGCATTTTTGTGAGATGTTTCTTACAAATTATGAAAGATTTTTGTCAAAATCTTATTGTCCTTATCTTACATTTGGTGTATTTTTCCTGCAACCCACCCTATTATTATTTTTTAAGTATATTTTTATGGCAGAAGTTGTAAACTTACAAAACAATCATGCACATGTACAGAATTCCCAAACAACACCCCTCTATCTGAACATTTGTTACAGATAAGATAATATCATCTGATTGTTACCATGACCATAGTGTACATTTGGCACACATTTTCCATACTGCCCCATTATCAACACAGTACATCTTTGGCATAGAAGCAAGAATATTATATCATCAATGCTAACAAGAGTCCATAGCTCCTTCCAGTTGTATTTTTCCCATGCTTCTCCACATTCCCACCACCTTACAGTAGTGATGTACATTTGCTTTAGCTAACAAAGACACTCTTGCATCCATACCATCAAACACAATTCTCATCCACCTCTTGGTTTACTGTGCTATTCAGTTCCTAGATTATTCTTTAGCATTTTGTCACTTGGCATTTCATATCTAGAATACCATTTGCAGCCACATCCCCAATTATTAATTAGCTTTTACTCACTATATGTTACCATCTACTCTATACATTTCCACACTTTTACAGCAAAACTAATTAAAACTTCTACATACATTAACCATCAGTAGTTCACCTCAGTCCTCCTCTTATCTTCTTTAAGAATCCACCACGTACCACCAAGTCTTGAAGATACTTTCCTACAATTTCTTTAGAAGTTTTATGGTTCTTGCTTTTATTTTTAAGTTTTTGCCCATTTTGAGTTAATTTTTGGATAAGGTGTGAGATAGGGGTCCTCTTTCCTTCTTTTGGCTATGGATATCCAGTTCTTTCAGCACTATTTGTTGAATGGACTATTGTGCCTGAGCTGTGTAGGTTTGACAGGCTAGTCAAAAATGGCTTGACCATACCTGTGAGGGTCTGTTTCGGGACCATCAAATTGATTCCATTGATCTATGTGTCTGTCTTTATGGCAGTACCATGCTTTTTTTAAACCACTATACCTAGGAAATATGATTTAAAGTCTGGAGGTGAGAGTTCACTTTTCCTTTTTAAGATGTTTCTGGCTATTCAGGATCCCTTACCCTTCCAAATAAATTTTATAATTGTGTTTTCAATTAAAAAAAATTCTGGTAGAATTTTCATCAGACTTGCATTGAATCTGTATATCAATTTGAGTAGAATTGACATCTTAATGTTATTTAGTCTTCCAATGCATGAGCATGGAATAGTCTTCCAGTTATTTAGAACTTAAAAAAAAAATTTTTAACATTGAGTTGCAGTTTTATGAATACAAGTACCTTACATCATTGGTTAAGTTTATTCTTGACTGTTTGAGTTTTATCTGCCATATTTTATTTTCACCATTCTTTTCCACTTTTACTTTTATTGATATAATCTTCATTTCTAGATTCTCTTCCAGGCCTCTCTCTCCTGTCTTTTCTTGTCAGGGTCTAGCACACCCTTTAGTATTTCCTGAAAATCTTGCCTCTTAGTCAGAAATTCTCTCAGTTTCTCTTTGCCTGTGAATATTCTAATTTCACCCTCAGTTTTGAAAGACAGTCTTGCTGGATATAAGATCCTTGGCTGGAAGTTTTTCTCTTGTAGTATCTTAAATATATCAGGCCACTGTCTTATTGCCTTCCTGGTTTCTGAAGAGAAATCAGCCCTTAATCTTATTGGGTATCCCTGATATTATGCATTGCTTTTCTCTTGTTGTTTTCAGAATTCTCTTTGTCTTTGGCATCTGATATTCTGGTTAGTGTGTGTCTCAGAATTGATTTATTCAGAATTTTTTTGGATGGGAGTATATTGTGCTTCTTGGACATGGATATCTATGTCCTTCAATAGGGTTGGGAAATTTTCTACCATTATTTCTTCAAATATTCCTTTTCCCTTCTCTTCTCTTCTGGGTCACCCATGACATGTATGTTTGCACATCTTTTCCTGTCATTTAGTTTCCTGATTCCTTGTTCATTTTTTCCCATTCTTTATCTGTTCTTTTGTATGTTCACTTTCAGAGGCCATTTCTTCCAGCTCACCAATCCTTCCTTTCTTCTGCCTTCTCAAATCTGCTATTATATGATTCCAGTGTTTTTAAATTTCATTTATTGCACCTTTCATTCTGAGATCTGCTAAGTTGCTATGTATGCTTTCAAATTCTTCTTTGTTCTCCTTCAATGTCTTCTTAATATCCTTAATCTCTTTAGCCATCTCAGTGGATTTATTAATGAGATTTGTTTGAACTTCTATAATTAGTTGTCTCAACTCCTTTCTGTGATCTAGTGGGTTATCTTGTTCCTTTAACTGGGTCATATCTTCCTATTTCTTGGTGTGGATTATAATTTTTGTTGGTGTCTTGGCATCCGGAGTAGTAAAGTATTTATTCTGGGTGTAGTTTTTCTCTTTAGTTTATGGCTTTCTGCCCTTTCTCCTTTGCTGGTTGTGCAGTAGGAGCCAAGGATGTCATTGGTTCTCTAAGCTGTGGAGGCTTAAGCTGCTCTCATTACTCAGGGACTGATGAAGCTTCTTTCAACTTTCTCCTTTGCCAGGGGTAGGGACAGAATCACAGTTGTGTGGAATAATTCAAGACATGCAGACCTAGACCATAGTTGCCCAGAGAGATTGATGAAGCTTCACACCCCTTTCAATCCTGCCTGGGTCAGGGATGGAGCTGCAGGCGTGGGCAGCAATCTATGCATTGCAGGTCCAAGATGACCACAGTTGTCCTGGTAGACTTCTGATTATTCAGTCCGTGTCAGCTAAAGGTTCCTCCAGTTACCTGTATAGGCTGGTGCAGGACCCACTAGGTTCCTCCCTGTAAGAGGTGGGGCTAAAGCCTAGGATAGGACTGCTGCCTGATCTGGATGAAAGAAACTGGTCCCTATGGTCACCATGATTTTTGGTCAGCTGGCTTCCCCTGCTGGGGGCAGAGTTAAAATGGTGGCCACCAGCCTCTTTCTGACTTGGACAGGTTCATACTTTAGCTGTTCTTAGGGTTAGACTCTAACAAGCTGAATTTACTAATGAGTAGCTGAAATCAGTGGCCAACCATCTCTTCCTCTCCTGTTTTTGGGAAAATGGAGCTTCCATTTCCAGCCACAGTATAGCTCTTGGGGTGCCTTGTGCTGCTATAGTAGGATATTCAGTGGTGTCTGCAACTTGGCTGGTAATTTCCGAAGAGGCTAATGCAGGTCTCCCAATTTCCTCCCTGCTGGAGATGAGGCTGGGTCCTATGCTAGAGCTGCAGTCTGATCTGGATGGAAAGGTGCTGGTCCCTACTAGCCCTGGGATTTTTATTCTGTCCTGCTTCCCCTTGATGGCAGCTCCCAGCCTCTTTCTGACTTAGTCAGGTTCAAACTTTAGCTGTTTTAGGATTATATACTGTAGCCCTCTGAATTTACTCACCAGTAGCTGAAGTTGATGCCCAACTACCTTTTCCCTCCCCATTTTTGGGAAGTGTAGCTTTCAATTCCAATCATGGAATAGCTCCTGAGGTACATTGTGCCACCAGTGGAGCATGGGCACCGGCCTCCGGGGCGTAATGTGCTCTACTTAAAAGTCTTCTCTGTACATGGGCAGACTCCTCCTTCCATTCCTTCAGGATGTTGCAGGATGCTCTTCTGGTCCCCTGGGGCCCCTAAACAGGTGCTTAGCTAGCTCCAAATAGCTCAGGGTGTATACTAACTATCCTGTAGCAGGAGCTGACTCTAGGAGCTCCTCACTCTGCCACCATCTTGCTGGTTGTCCGGTCCTATGCTTTTTTTTTTTTTTTTTTAAGGCAAATTGTCCAAGAATATTTCATATCTTAGGCATATGCATTTCACTGTTTACAGAGCAGAGGTGAATTTTCATCTCTTGTTCACTCTGGTCCTAGTGCCTTGATGCCAGGCCCACACTCTCTAGGTGAGCTGTGATTTGTCTAAACTTTAATTGAAAGCAAAAAAATCACCAGCTTCAAAACACTGGGTGTATCACTTGTGTTTTATTGTATGTACAAGTGATGATGCAGCCAGTTCCATAGTCAGAGTCCCCTTCCCTGGGCCCACTGTCTTGGGCCTCCACCTGTGTCTCCCCCTCTTCAGGGGAGGAGAAGGGGCCTCTTCACCTTCTGCTCCCCATCTACCATTCCCTTCCCCAGGTCATTTTTACCCTGGGCACCCCATCTATGCTTTCCTTGGATCCACTATATATTGGACTCCCAGACCTTAAAGTCCAAACACATTTTTAATATTTATGTGTCAGGCTTCATACTCAGGTTTCATTTATTTTGCTGCTTTCCCCACCCCATTACCTGGGACATCAGAAACTTTAAAGAGTTAAGCCTGGCTTCATCCCTCTCCAATTGTGCAAGTCAATGGCTTCTCTGTAGTTGACTTACAGATCAGAGATATATTATGGAAAAGAAAAAGAATTAGGTTTTATTTATAAAACATCTGGAAGTCTGACAAGGAAGATGGGCAGGGCAGGAAGCACCTGTGGCAGCAGTGGGTTCAGCCAGCTCCATGTCTGGAGCAGACAGGCCAAGGCCTCCTCTCCTGCCTGAGTAATCTGGCTGCTGGGATCCTACTAGATGACAACCGAAACCCCCAACTTCAGGAACAAACCTGCAGGGAATGCAGAGGAAATGGAAACCTTTATCTTTGGGGCTCCAGCTGGCTCTAGAAGTGAAGAGAACAGGGGTTGATTTGTATGACACATTTAAACTTGGCAACCTCAGATCCAGCCTGTGGACAAGGCTTTTTTTTATTTTTAATTTTATTTATTTCTGCCCCCCCTCCATTTTTGCTCTCTGTGTCCATTTGTTGTGTGTCCTTCTGTGTCTGCTTGTATTCTCATTAGGCAGCTCTGGGAACCAATTCTGGGACCTTCCAGAGTGTGAGAGGGTTGATCATTTTCTTGTGCCACCTCAGCTCCCAGATTTGCTTTATCTCTTATTGTATCTCCTCTATATCTCTTTTTGTTGCATTGTCTTGCTGCACCAGCTCTCCATGTGGGCCAGCACTCCTGCATGGTGCAGCTCCCCTGTGTGGGGCAGCACTCCACATGTGTCAGCTTGCCACATGGGCCAATTTGCCTTCACCAGGGGGCCCTGGGCATCAAACCCTGGACCTCCTGTGTGGTAGATGGGAGCCCAGTTGCTTGAGCCCCATCTGCTTCCTAAGGCTGCTTGAGGTTCCACTCCTCACACCAGTATTCTCCTTTTAGACCCTGAGATGGTGGAGCCCCACCTGGAGAGAAGTGAATGGGCTGAGGGCCTACATTTCTGTCTCATGCAAAGCCCTGCCTTGTGATGACAGAACCCTGAAGACAAGGCTGCTCCTGGTGGGTTGGTGGGAATAAAGGTTGGGATGGATGTGCAAGTAAATCCAGTATGGTTCTGAGAGGTGCTGGGCCTCCACCAGAAGAAGTAAGGGGACCCTGCTGGGGCAGGCCCCTGGGTGTCAAGCAGCTAGTAGGGGCATTAATGCCTCCAAACACAGGGTTCCTCTCAGGGGCACCAGCTGCCACAATGGCTATAGGGGTGCTCTGGCTCCAGGGCCCCAGGGCTTCAGGCCCAAGCTTACCCCATAGCAGTTTGTGGTGTGGGGCCCCACTCATTTCTGCTCTTACACTTAGTGCTTGAATGCTTTAGCACAGATTTGTGACCTTCACTTGGCTCCCAGAGCTCTTACATCCTACTGAAACCCCCAACCTGGAGCTGGCTGGGGGGTACTGCCAAATGTTGAGCATCACTGCCTCATGTTGGGATTGAAATTTGTCACAGCACAGGGCCTGTTGGTGGCAGCTGCAAAGCCAGAGGCATTGGCTGTGCCAGAGGACAATATGGGGGGATGGACCCACAGGCCCACTGGAGCCTGGCATGGGTGCCCAAGGTGGAACTTGTGGGTATCAACCCCCCAAAGCTAACTGGTGCTACTCACGGGTATCTGGCCTTGAGGAGAGGTTGAGGTGGGAGCTGCCAGGTTCACAAACTGGAAAGAATGGTCAGTGCTGATGACTCCATGAGGCTGCCCACCAGGAACTTAGGGTGAAAGGGGTCTTTACACTTTGGGGTGGGGTTGCAGGACCCAAATGTGGGTCGGCTGGGGGTGCCTGTGGCTGAGGCAGTGCTGCCACTTGTGTTTTCTGAAGGGCTTGATCAGATGGGAAGAAGGCACTGGAGCCAGCGGTTGGCCCACAGAGGAGTAGTGGGGGAAGGGATGTGTATTCATCAGGGTGACCCCAAGGTTGGAAGATGGTAGGAAACCAAGCCTACAGATATGCTGGTTGACTTGTGGAATTCTTTTTTTTAAAAAAATTATTGAAGTATATCACTTATACACAAAATATATAAACAATAAGTGTATAGTAATAGTTGTGAAAACACTATTGCAAAACAAACATATATAACATCATATGGGGCTCTCATACTTCACTCTGTCATCAGTGCCTAGCATTGTTGTGAATCATTTATAACTAATGAATAAAGAGCATCATCAAAATATTACTACTAACCAAAGTATCTTACATTTGGTGTATTTTTCCCCTAACCCACTCTTTTATTTTTTATATGATTTATACATTTACAGGCATAAACAATGTATATAGTAAAAGTTGTGAACTTACAAAACAAACATGCATAACATCATACAGGGGTCCCATACATTAACCCAACACTAACACCTTGCATTGTTATGAGACATTTGTTCAAATTATGAAAGAATATTGTCAAAATCTCACTAACTACAGTCCTTATCTTTCATTTGGTATGTTCTTCCTCCAACATACCCTATTATTACTTTTTACATTTTTTTAATGACAAAGTTGTAAGCTTACAAAACAATCATACACATGTGCAGAATTCCCTTATAACAATACACCACACTGTGGTGGCACATTTGTTACAAATTATGTGATGATATCATCAGATTATTACCAGGTCCATAGCTTACATTTGGCACACTTTTTCCATGCTTCCCCATTATCTAAACAGTACATCCTAGGCATAGATGCATAAATGGTACATTATTACTGTTAACCACAGTCCGTAGGTCATTCCAGTTGTATATTTTTTATGCTTCTCCAAATTCCCACCACCCTGCATTACGTATATCTGCAGATGTGTATCTTCTCTAGTTCACAAAGGACACTCTTGCATCTGTACCATCAACCACAATTTTCATCCACCTCCGGGTTTACTGTGTTATTCATTCCCTGGAATATTCTCTAGCTTCCTGTGAATTGACATATACATCCCTAGACTACACTTTTCAGCCACATTCCCATTTATACACCAACTGTAACTCACTATAATATATTACCATCAACTCTCTGTATTTCCACCCTTTTACAGTAGGGTTAATTAAAACTTTTACATACATTAAACATCAGTAGTCCATCTCAGCCCTGCTCTTAGCTCCTTTAAGAATTGGAGGGTGGAGGAAGGATGTGAGCCGATGTCTGCAGGGGTGGAATTTAAGACGAGATGGTGGTAAGTATGAACACAAAGAAGAGATAAAATGGGGGCAAGGGGTTGCCTTTGGTTGGGGCTTTGCGGGTTTGAGGGTGACTGGGGATGGGCGGGTGGGTAATATTGCCCAAAAGTGGGGGGAGGGAGAGGTAGCATACGAACACAGGAGAGTGTCAGGTGTTGGTGGAGAGTAAAATGCCAAGAAAATCATATCAAAATATAATAAAGTGGGTTACCTGTTTAGAATGCTTGAAGGGGAGGGTCTGATGCAGGACGGGCTCCTGGGGAATGTCTAAATGCTCATTCTGCCAGAGTGGGTGACACCATGGGGTAGAAACCCAAGTAGTGAGAGTGGGGGTGGACCCACATCCTGGGGAGGACTAATACCATCAAATAGAGGGAACTGTATCCCTCGAGAGAAAGGGTGGCTCCCAGGGCATTGGGGCAGTCTAGCAAGTTAGGCCCTGAACACTATTCCATCTGTCTCTGGAAGTGGCTCCTCGGGAAATGGAGGTTGGCTGTCACTGTGGGCACCAAGGTGGAAGGGAAAATAGACATTAAATGTGTGGAACCAAGGTGAAGGGGGGTGGTAAGAGAGGAGTTTTGTAAGAGTACACAAGGACGGATATAAAACATGTAATATTACACCATAACATATAGGAGATGACAGACTGATAATGTAAACCATAATGTAAAACATAGAATAACTAAGAATTTAAAAAACTGTGTATCCTAAAGTATGCACCACAATGTAAGCACAGATGTCACCTTGTTTGAAAGCTATTGTCTCAGACTCTGTACATCATGTTAAGTATATATGATGTGAATAGGGTGTAAGAGTATCGCTGTGGAAGGGAAAAGGTTTTGTGGTGGATGTATGGGAGTGCTGTATATTATATATCTGCATTGCTGTGGTCTAGGGCTCCTGTGAAGAGAAGTTCAGTAATTAGGGGGAAAAAAAAAAAGAAAAAGATAGGATGTAGAATTTTTTCCAAGTCAACACGTATTCTATGTCTAACCTTTAAACCCATCGCTATATGCCATTTCCTAGTAAGGGACCCTGACATTATATTGGGCTTCAAATTTCAGGGAGTTCTGGATCACAGAGTGGTTCAACAATGGCAACGGAGGAATACTGGTATAGGATACCATTGACAGGTGATATATGGCTGACAGGGAGCTGTACAGAACATATGTCCAGGGTGCATGGTAATGTTTGGATATACTCATAGTGGCAACAATTAAAAACCACAGCAGGGGGGGTACTGGGTTCCTGGCCAGTGGTGCTCTGTCGTGGTCCCTAGGGGAGCAGCGACAGTCTCCCAGGTGCAGCGGTGGGGACCAGGAGGGAGTGAGGGTTCAACAGTGAGCCCCTGATGCTAATGACTATGCTTGTGAGCTGATAAGCCCAAAATAAGAACAAGGCCTAGAGCAGCATTGTGCCTGGGAATTTCCTCCTGTCAGCCTTCATGTTACTCAAATGTGGCCAGTCTCGAAGCCAAACTCAGCATGTAAATGCAATGCCTTCCCCCCAGTGTGGGACATGACACCTGGGGATGAGCCTACCTGGCACCGAGGGACCTCTATCAACTACCAACTGATGATGCAACTGGAAAATGACCTTATACGGAAGGTTCAATGCGGATCAGCAGAATATCCCTGTCTACATAAAATAACATGACTTTAAAATGCTGTTTGACCTAATGTAAGGGGGAAATAGAAAGGAGAAATGAGTTTATATGGCTATGAGTCTCTAAAAAAGAGTCTGGAGGCTGTCAGAAGGATTCCCCTTATGCACAACTGAGCAGAGTCTGAGAGACAGATAAAGCAGATACAACCCCCAGGTATTGGTTCCTTTGAGGACTAAAGAGACCCATGGGAGTTATGGTCATGGCAGATGGGGTTAACTACCAGGTCAGATGGCCCCTCTTTGGAACTGGTGTTTATGTGTGATGAATCAGGACTTAGATGGGATCTCTCTTCATAAGACTTTCATGCTAATGTGCTGGAGGTGCAGTTAATGTTGGGGTTTAAGATATATTTAGGGGATTTGAATCTCTGGACTGACAATGTGATAGCCAGGTCCTGAGCCTCAACAGACTCCAGCACCTACAATCTGATTTATTGGACTCACCACACTCAGCTAAGATGGAGTTGAAGAAGGACAACCACCACACCATGGAGCCTAGAGTGATTACAACTGAAAGTGGGAGGATTGCATCCAGCATCCATGTGGAATCTGAGCCTCCTCTTGACATAGAGGTGCAATGGACACAACCAATCCAATGTCCACATAGAAAAGGTGGCATTGGATTGGGAAAAGTGGACATGGTGGCTGATGGGTATGGGGAAAGGCAGGAAGAGATGAGAGGTGGAGGCGTCTTTGGGACATGGAGCTGCCCTGGATGGTGCTTCAGGGGCAATCACCGGACATTGTAAATCCTCACAGGGCCCACTGGATGGAATGGGGGCGAGTATGGGCCATGATGTGGACCATTGGGTGCAGAGGTGCCCAAAGATGTACTTACCAAATGCAATGGATGTGTCATGATGATGGGAATGAGTGTTGCTGGGGGATGAGAGGTGGGGTGGGGGTGGTGGGGTTGAATGGGACCTCATATATATATATTTTTAATGTAATATTATTACAAAGTCAATAAAAAAAAAGAAAGTACATCACAGGATTAATTAGTAGAGCTAACATATAGGTAAGAACAGTGGTTTTTTGTTTTTCTTTTTTTGGTGTAATGAGAATACTCTAATATTGATTGAAGTGATGAATGCATAACTCTGTGATTATACCAAATGCCATTGATTGTACATTTTAGATAAATGGTATTGTTTATGAACAAAAAAAGTAATAGGGTGGTTTGGGAGGATGAAAAACACTTCATCTTAAGATTTATTCAATAAATATTCATTGACCTATAAGGACAAAAAAAAAAAAAAAAAAAGAATCCACCACCTGCAGCCGTGCTCCAAAATGTGTTCACCCAGTGTGATGAGTGTGCCACAATGATGGGGGAGGTTGTTGGTGTGAGAGGAGTGGGGTAGGGGGTGTGGGGAGTACAATTTTTAGTGTAACATTTTTTGTGATGTATATATCTTCAAAAAATACAATTTACAAAAATGATGGGGTTGGGGCATGGGGAGTGGATTATATGAGAACCTCTGATGTTTTTTAATGTAACATTCTTTGTGCTCTATTAACTTTAATTTTTAAAAAGTATTAAAAAAAAAAAGAATCCACCACCAACCACCAGGTTTTGAAGATATTTTCCTACATCTTCTTTTAAAAGCCTTATGGTTCTTGAATTTATATTTAAGTTTTTGTTCCATTTTGAGTTAATTTTTGTATAAGTTGTCAGGTGGGGATACTTTTTCCTTCATTTAACTATGGATATCCAGTTCTCCCAGCACCATTTGTTGAATGGACTGTCTGCCTGCCCTGGATGGGTTTGGCAGGCTAGTCAGAAATCTCTTGACCTTAGATGTGAGGGTCTGTTTCTGAAACCATCAATTTAGTTCTATCGGTCTCTGAGTCTGTCTTTATGCCAATACCATGCTGTTTTTAACCACTGTAGCTAGGTAATATAGTTTAAAGTCCAGAAGTGAGAGTCCTCCAACTTTGCTTTTCTATTTTAAGATGTTTCTGGCTTTTCAGGACCCCTTACCCTTCCAAATAAATTTCCATTTATTTTTTAAATGCTGGTGGAATTTTTATCAGGAATGCACTGAATCTTTATATCAGTTTGAGTAGAATTGACATCTTAGTGACAGGTAGTGTTCCAATTAATGAGAGTGGAATGTTCTTCCAAATATATAGGTCTTTTTAAAATTTCTTTTAACAATGAGGTGTGGTTTTCTGAATACAAGTGCTTTAGAATGTTGGTTAAGTTTATTTGTAAGTGTTGGGGTTTTATCTGTCATATTTTATTTTTACCACTGTTTTTAGATTTTCAGTTACTTTGACTGATATAATCTTCATTTTTAGACTCTCTTCCAAACCTCTCTTTCCTGTTTTTTCTTTACAGGCTATAACACACCCTAACCTTTACTGCAAAGCTGGTCTCTTGGTTATAAGTTCTCTCCTTTTCTTTTTATCTGTGAATATTGTAAACTCACCCTCAATTTTTAAAGACAATCTTGCCAGGTGTAAGATTCTTTTCTGGCAGTTTTTCTCCTGCAGTATCTTAAATATATAATACCACTGTCTTCTTGCCTCCATGGTTTCTGATGAGAAATTGACATTTAATCTTATTGGGTATCCCTTATATATTTTGTGTTGCTCTTCTCTTGCTGCTCTCAGAATTCTTTCTTCATCTTTGGCATTTGACATTCTGATTAATATGTATCTGAGTTGGTCTATTTGGATTTATTCATATGGGAGTATGTTGTGCTTCTTGAATGTGGATATCCATGTCCTTCAATAGGGTTGGTTAATTTTCTACCATTATTTCTTCAAATATTCCTTCTGCCTTTTTTCTCTTCTCTTCTCTTCTCTTCTTCTTCTGGGACACCCATGTCACTGTTTGCATATCTCTTCCTATCATTTAGTTCCTTGAGACCTTGTTCAATTTTTTCCATTCTTTTCTTCATCTGTTCTTTTGTCTGTTTTATTTCAAAGGCCATTTCTTCAAGCTCACCAATCCTTCTGTCTCCTGAAATCTGTTATTATATGATTCATGTGTGTTTTAAAATTCATTTATTGTTCCTTTCATTCTGATAAGATCTTCTCTTTTTCTATGTATTCTTTCAAATTCTTCTTTGTGCTCATCCAATGTCTTCTTAATATCCTTAATCTTTTTAGCCATCTCATTGAATTTGTTAAGATTTGTTTGAACATCTATGATTAGTTGTCTCAACTCCTTTATGTCATCTGGAGGCCTATTTTGTTCCTTCAACTGGGCTGTGTCTTTCTGTTCCTTGGTGTGGATTGTAGTTTTTTTGTTGGTGTTTCCACATCTGACTTGTTAGAAGTGTTTATTCTGGATGCATTCTTTCTCTTTAGTTTAGGGCTTCCTGCCCTTTCTCCCTTGTTGATTGTGCAGTAGGAGCCAAGGATATAGTTGGTGCTGTGAGCTGTGGAGGCTCAGGCTGCCCTCATTTCCCCAGGGACTGATGAAGCTTCTCCCAACTTTCTCCTTTGCCAGGTGTTGGGACAAATCCACAGCTGTGTGTAATAATCCAAGTTTTGCAGGCCTCAATTGTGGTCACCCAGAGTGACTGATTAAGCTTCAAGTCCTTTTCTCCCCTGCCTAGGGGAGATGGAACTGCAGGTGTAGGCAATAATCTATGCCATGCATGTCCAACATGACTGTAGTTGCCCCAGTAGAGTTCCCACTATTCAGTCTCCTCACTGAATGTACCTGCAGTTACCTGGAGAGGGTGGTGCAGGCTCCATCTGCTTGCTCTCTGCTAGAGGTGGGGCTGAAGCCTGGGCTAGGCCTGCAGGCTAATCTGGGTGAAAAAAGCTGGTCTCTACCAGCACTTTGATTTTCAGGTAGCCCAGCTTCATCTCATGCTCGGGGCAAAGTCAAGTGATATCTACTGTCCTCTTTCTGACTTGGATAGGTGAAAACTTTAGCTGTTTTTAGGGTTGTACTTCAGCCTGCTGAATTTACTAATTAGTAGATGAAATTGGTGACCAAGCATCTCTTCCTTCCCTGTTTTTGGGAAATAGAGTTTCCAATTCCAGCCACAGAAGAGCTCCTTAGATGGCTTGCACCACCAGTGTAGGAGATAACTGGCATCAATTGTGTGGCCTGTATTTTTCCAGAGAGGCTGGCAAAGTTCCCTCCAACTTTCTCCATGCTGGAGGCAGGGCTGGGGCTTGGGCTAGAGCTGCAATCTGATCTGGATGGAAAGAAGTTGGTCCCTACCAGCACTGGGATGTTCAGTCCATCTGCCTCCCTTGTGCCTGGGGTGGAGTTAACATGGTGGATACCAAAATCTTCTGACTTGGATAGGTTCAAATTTTAGCCATTCTGAGGATTATACTTTCACCTGCCGAAATTACTACTCAATAGCTGAAGCTGGTGTCCAGTCTTATCTTCCTGCCCATTTTTGGGAAATGGAGCTTCCAATTCCACCTGTGGAATACCTCCTGAGGTAGCTTGTGCCTCCAGTGGAGGATGGGCACTGGCCTCCAGGGCATGGTGTGCTCTACTTTTGAATCTTTTCTGCAGATGGGCAGTCTCCTTCCTTCCATTCTTTCAAGGATGCTGCAGGATACTCTTCTGGCTTCCTGGAGTCCCCAAACAGGTGCTTTAGATAGTGTTGTGTGATTACTAACTGCCCTGTAGCAGGAACTGACTCTAGGAACTCCTTACTCTGCCACCATCTTGTTAGTTTTCCTTGAATTTTGGATATTTTATATATAGGTCTAAAGTTTCCTTTTACATTTTTGTTATTTATGTTTCTTTGTTGAGAACTATCTTTTCTTTCATTCCAGGAGGATTTACCTTTCTCATTGAGCAGAGACTGCTTTGTCAGATAATTCCTTCTCTGGTTCATTTGGGACTGTATTGGCTGATTGTTTTTTCCCCTGGAGAATAGATGATATTTTTCTTGTTCTTTCTACATTATGTTGTATAATTTGGGATGATATCTTGGTTGTGTGTGCTTATTATATAGTTAGAGACTTCTGAAAGATTGTTTCGACTAGTTGGTCTACATTATGTTGTATAATTTGGGATGATATCTTGGTTGTGTGTGCTTATTATATAGTTAGAGACTTCTGAAAGATTGTTTTGACTAGTTGGTGCCTTGCTATTCCATATGAATTTGAGGATCTTTTTCCATTCCTAAAAAAAGTTTGTGGAGATTTTGATAGGTATTGTATTTAATCTGTAGATTACTTCAGATAGTACTAATATTGTAACAATATTAAATCTGAAAAAAAGGACATATATCTTGTCATTTATTTAGGTCATCATTAATTAAAATTAATTAGGTCAGATTTAATTAAGTGCTTTGGAGTTTTCAGTGTATGAGCCATTCATCTCTTTATTTAAATTCATTATCAGGTATTTTATTATTTTATTCTTTTAGAGTCTATAGTGAATGAAATTTTATGTAAGACAGTTTTTATTTTTTCAAATATACTTAGATTACAGAAAATGTTACACAAAAAATAGAAAGGATTTCTAAATGCCCCATTCCAAACACCTCCCACCCTTCCCCACATTAACAACTTTCATTAATGTGGTACATTCATTGCAATTGAACACATTTGGAGCATTGCCATGAAGCATGGATTATAGTTTATATTCTTTATACTCACTTTCACTCAATTCTTTAGGATATATAGTGGCCTGTATCTGTTTTTGCAGTGTCATTAAAGACAGTTCCATGTTCCAAAAATGCCCCCATATTACACCTCTTTTACCCTTTCTCTGCCTTCAGCACCTCCAGCAGCCACTGACTCCACATCAATGATATAATTTCTTCCATTGCTGGAATACCAATAAGTCTATGGTAGAATAGCAGTAAGTCCACTCTCATCCATATTTTATTCCCCAATCCTAAGGATTCTGGGATGGGGATACCTACTCCACCTCTAATTGAGAGGAGGCTTCAGTCCTATATGGCTGATGGATGGGACTCTCTTGCTTGCAGTTGTAGACTCTTGTTTCCTTGGTATGGTGGTTGTCCATCCTCGCCTCCTTGTTAGTTACCCTGGGTGATGCCAATGAACTGCAGAGTAGGTGTTGCAGCTACTGGAATTGATGTTTAATGCCCATTTCAGATTGTTCTTTCCTGGTATGGAAAAACAAAACTGATTTTTTTTTTAGTGTTTATCTTATACCCTGTAACTTTTCTGAATTTATTTCCTGTAGTGGATTTCTTGTGGATTCTTTGGGATCTTCAATATGAAGGATCATACCATCTGAGAATAGTGGTAGTTTTTGATTTCTGAATTGAATGCCTTTCTCTTTTTTTGCCTAATAACCCTGGCTAGAACTTCCAGTTTAATTTTGAATAGAAGTGGTAACAGTGGGCATCCTTGTCTTGTTCTTGGTCTCAGGCTTCATTCTTTCATTGCAAGCTTTCATTCTCATGTTGACTATGATGTTAGCTGTGAGTTTTTTGTATTTACTTGTTATGGTTGTTACCTTTCATTTCTGTTTTTCTGAGCGATTTTATTATGAAATCATGGTAGCTTTCATCAGAAGCCTTCTCAGTGCTATTGAAGTGATCATAGGTTTTTCCCTCCTTTGTTTTAATGTGGTGTTACTACAGTGAGTGATTTTCTTAGGTTGACCCACCACTGCATTCTGGGGATATGTCACCCTTGGCCATGGGGTATAATCCTTATAATATATGTAGTTTGATTTGATTTGCCAGTGTTTTGTTGGGAGTTTTTGCTTCTATATTCATATGGAAGTTATTCTTTGTCTTTTGATGTGTCTATCTGGTTTGGGTATTAGAACAATAGTAGCCTTAGTTTTTTGGAAGAGTTTGGGAAGGATTGGTGTTAATTCTTGTTTGAATGTTTGTTACAATTCTCCCTAAAGCCATCTGGACTTTGACCTTTCCTTGATGGGAGGTTTTTGATTATTTATTCAATCTCTTTGCTTTCATATGTCTGTTAGGATCTTTTATATCTTCTTGTGTCAAGGCAGGTTATTTTTATGTTTTAGGAATTTGTTCATATCTTCTCGGTTATCTAGTTTGTTGACATATGAATGTTCATAGTATTCTCTTATAACCCTTTAAATTCTGCCAGGTGACTGTTAATGTTCCCACTTTCATTCCTTAAATAGTTATTTGCATCTTCTCTCATTTCTCTTTGTTTGTCTGGATAAAGGTTTGTCAATTTTATTAATCTTTTCAAAGAACCAAAGTTTGGTTTCATTGATCCTCTCATTTGTTTTTCTATTTTTTATCTCACTTGTCTCCACTCTGTAATCTTTATTATTTCCTTCCTCCTACTAATGTTAGGTTTGGTTTTCTCTTCTTTCCTCAACATATGAAATTAGGTTATTGATTTTAATATCATTCTTCCTTAATATAAGAATTTATAGTTATTTTTCCTAGTGAGTACTGTCTTGCTCCTTTCCATAGTTTTTTGCACATTAAAAAAAAATTTTCTCTAAGAATTTTCTGGTTTTCTTTGTAGGTGGATTTCAGAAAATTAGCCCATTAGTTATTTTAAAATGGGTCATATATTTTCCACTTAATCATATAATTCCAGTTTTCTTTCTATTGATTTTTATATAAATCCATTGGGGTAGGAGAGGATTTTTTGTGATTTCTATCTTTTAATTTTTGTTGTCTTGTGCCTAGCCTGGAAAATGATCCATGGACACTTTAGAAGAATGAGTATTCTACTGTTGTTGAGTGGTGTTCTATATATATTAGGTGCAGTTTGTTTTTAATATTGTTCACATCCTCATTTTCTGTTCTGAAACTCTGTCTTAATGATTGACTCATTCTTTTTTTTTAAGATTTATTTAATTTCTTTCCCCTTCCCCTCAGTTGCCTGCTCTCTCTGTCCATTAGCTGTGTGTTCTTTTGTGTCTGCTTGCATTCTTGTCAGGTGGCACTGGGAATTTGTGTCTCTTGGTTGCATCATATTGCTGTGTCAGGTCTCCCTTGTGTGTGGTGGCACTCCTGGGTGGGCTGTGTTTTTCATGTGGGGTGACTCTCCTTGAGGGGTGCACTCCTTGTGCATGGGGCACCCCTACACTGGGGGCACCCATGCATGGCATAGCACTCCTTGCACATGGCAGTACTGTGCATGGGCCAGCTCACCACATGGGCCTCAAGGCCCTGGTTATGGAACTCTGGACTTCCTATATGGGAGGCAGACATTCTATCAGTTAAGGCACATCCACTTCCCTGATTCATTCTCTCTCTCTTTTTTTTAAGATTTATTTATTTATTTATTTCTCTCCCCTTGCCCCCCCCCCCCCCGGCTTGTCTGTTCTGTGCCTATTTACTGCATCTTCTTTGTCCATTTCTGTTGTTCTCAGCGGCATGGGAATCTGTGTCTCTTTTGTTGAGTTATCTTGTGCCAGCTCATGTTGACGGTGCCATTCTTAGGCAGGCTGCACTTTGTTTCGCACTAGGCGGCTCTCCTTATGGGGCACACTCTTTCCGTATGGGGCTCCCCTGCGTGGCATGGCACTCCTTGTGCACATCAGCACTGCACATGGGCCAGCTCCACACAGGTCAAGGAGGTCCGGGGTTTGAACCGTGGACCTCCCATGTGGTAGACAGACACTCTAACCACTGGGCCAAGTCTGCTTCCTGTTGATTCATTCTTGAAAGTGGTGCTTTGAAGTCTCCAACTATTACTGTATAACTATTTTGTCTTTCAGTTTTGCCAATGTTGTTTCATGTATTTTGTGGCTCTGTGTATATATGTTGTCTATTGCTATACCTTCTGGTGGATTGACCCTTTTCTTAATATATAGTGTCCTCCATTTTCTTTTGTTGTAGTTTTGGACTACAAGGCTATTTTATTCTGCTAGTAGTTTAGCCACCCCTGTTCTCTTCTAGTTACTCTTAGTATGTAACATTTTTTTCTTTTAAAAATTTCCAAACTATTTGTTTTTTTGGATCTAAAGTGAGTGTCTTGAAAATAACATAGGTGTTTGAAGTATTTTTTACAATACATTCTGCCAATATGTGTATTTCGATTGGTGAGTTTAATCTACTTCTTTATTTTTTAAAAGATACTTAGATTACATAAATTATGTATAAAAAATATAGGGGATTTCTGTATGCCCCCCTCCATATACCTCCCCCATTTTCCAACATTAACGTCCTCCATCAGTGTGGTACATTCATTACAGTTGATGAACACATTTTGGAGCATTGCCTCTAATCATGGATTATAGTTAACATTGTAATTTATATTCTCTCCCACACAATTTTATAGGTTATGGGAAGATATATAATGGCCTGTATCTGTCATTGCAATGTCATTCAGGGCAATTCCCAAGTCCCAAGAATGCACCCATTTTACATCTGTTTTTCCCTCTCCTTTCCCTCAGAACCTCTAATGGCCACTGCCTTCACATCAATGATATAAATAGATTCTAATCTATTGTGATTAGAATCACAATAAGTCTGTAGTAGGATACCAGTAAGTCTACTTTAGTCCATAGTTCATTCCCCCAGTGCTGAGGATTCTGGGATGGATGCCCATTCCACCTCTAATTGAGAGGGGGCTTTCCTCCCATAGAGCAAGATGCATGAGAATATCTTGCTTACAGCTGTAGACTCTTTATGTTTCTTGGGACCATTGTTGTGTCATCAACCCATCATTATTGTGCCATCATTTTCTAGTTAGTTGTACTCGGTGAGTCCAATGAACTGTTGAGATTCAAAGCCCAGCTGTGACATGGACAGTCCAAAGACTGAAGTCTCTTGGGTGTACACCTTATAATCTATTTATTTTGAAGCAAGTACTTTGAAAAGCAGGATTCATTTAGGCATTTTAAATTCATTTTTTATACATCTTATACTTTTCCCCCTCATTTTCTCCATTCCTGCCTTCTTTTGTGTATAGTTGATCTTTTGTAGTGAAACAGTTTTTTCCCATTCTTATTTCTTTTTCTGAAATTTTTTAGATATTTTATTTGTAGGGTTATGTTGGAGTTTATATTTAACATCACAAATTGATGATAATCGTCTTTGAATTGACTTGAACTTACCTTCAGTTTCAACAGTAATAAGAAACTAAAGGGAAGCAGATTTGGCCCAATGGTTAGGGCATCTGCCTACCACATCTGAGGTCCAAGGTTCAAACCCAGGGCCTCCTGACCCATGTAGTGAGCTGGCCTACATGCAGTGCTGATGCATGCAAGGAGTGCCGTGCCATGCAGGGGTGTCCCCAGCATAGGGGAACCCCGCAGGCAAGGAGTGCATGCAATATGGAGAGCCATCCAGCATGAAAAAAGTGCAGTCTGCCCAAGAATGGTACCACACACATAGAGAGCTGACTCAGCAAGATGACACAACAACAAAAAAAAACACAGATTCCTGTGCTGCTGATAACAACAGAAGCAGACAAAGAAAAACACACAGCAAACAGACACAGAGAACAGACAACAGGGGGGAGGAAGAGAAATAAATTTTAAAAAATCTTAAAAAAACCCCAATAATCATATGCAGAATGGAAACAACAGGGTACAATAGAGGCAGAGAGAACAAAGACCTATATTTAAGAGTGGGAAAAATATAGAACCAGGAAATACCCAGAATTAAACTGCCATATTTTTGAGCATTTTACAGAAACTACAGGAGAGACAGCTCTGTGAGGTTGGGAAAGCTATTCTGAATCATAATACTGCCTACAAATTCAAGGGGGAAAATCATATAAATTGACCAATAGAAAAAATACTCATGTCAATCGACATACAAAGGTAATAGAGGGCAAAAAAAGGAATAAATGCAGAGTAACAGCATAGAATGAAATGAAAAATCTTCATTTCGGTGTCCTTTATGTTGTAGTTTTTCAAAAAAACATGGCATAAGGCATTAAGAAAATGAAGGAAGGTATTAAAAGACATCAGATAAGAAATAAAAAATGAAGGGACAGAAATGTGGAAAGAAGATGGAAAAGAAGAAGGAAAAATCACTTCAAAATGTAATGCAAGCTAGAAGAAACACAGTGAATGATAATGCCTTAAGAAATAGAAATTGATGAAGAGAAAAAATATTCAAGAGAAATAAAAATTTGTTTAAAGATTTGAGAAAAACTGTCAAAAGCTAATGATAGGTACAGAAGAGCCAGTATGTTAATAACTGGAGTGCATGAAAAGACAAAACCAAAGCAGAGACCTGAAACAAAATTTTTTTTAAAGATTTATTTATTTATTTAATTCCCCCCCCCCCCCCCCCCCCCCCCCCCGGTTTCTGTTCTTGGTGTCTATTTGCTGCGTCTTGTTTCTTTGTCCGCTTCTGTTGTCGTCAGCTGCATGGAAAGTGTGGGCGGCGCCATTCCTGGGCAGGCTGCACTTTCTTTTCACGCTGGGCAGCTTTCCTCACGGGCGCACTCCTTGCGCGTGGGGCTCCCCCACGCGGGGGACACCCTTGCGTGGCACGGCACTCCTTGTGCACATCAGCACTGCGCATGGCCAGCTCCACACGGGTCAAGGAGGCCCGGGGTTTGAACCGCGGACCTCCCATATGGTAGACGGACGCCCTAACCACTGGGCCAAAGTCCGTTTCCCATAAGATGTCATTTTTGTCTGTAAATAGAAGGAATGTTTTGAAGTTTCTTATTGAAAGTACATACTGAGCACTGAATAAGAATGAATATAATGACAATATATAGTGTAGTAGAATTGATGGGCTTTGCAGAAAAAGAAAAATCATTTGTGTGTTTAGCACAATAGATAGAAAGAAAATTAGATCCCCATCAAGGTTTTTGAAGACAGTGCATTGTGTCAGAAGAAAATGGAGCCATTAATTTTATACCCAACAAAATTAATTTGCAAGTATAAAAGACAGGAAGTCCAAGTTATACTGTTAGACCCTGGGTAATATTGTTCCCACATTCCCTTCCAGCTGAGTGAACAAAGTTCAGTAAAGGTATGTTTAGAAAAACATTGACCTGAGGACAGATGCTTAACTAAGTATTACATTTACACTTGTTCCACTATGACTAAATGAGGGTTGTATGAGAGTGTCTTTGGTGAAAGCTGCTAGGGAAACAGACATAGGATAATTCAGGAAGTTCTAACTCTCTTTAGGGTGCTTGATAAATATTAAGAAAACTTGTAGGAGATAAATATTGTTTAATATAATAATACCTAACATTAAAAGTAAAGTCTCTAAACCTCACTTTAAATCTGTCAAACTAAAAACCAGACTTTCACTAAATCAGCTGATTAGAGAATGGGTATAAGGGGTTGAGTACTGAGGTTTCTCCATTTCATGGAATTATGCCTTTCAGTCTGCAAACACCAGCTCCTCTGAGGCTCTGGCAAAGACCTTCAGTTCATGCATGGTCTTTGTAGCTGTTGATACTAGGATCTGGAACACAAACACAAGTTCTAGAATCTGGAAAGGCACAGATTAATGGAAGAGGAAGCTGTATACAGTGACCCTACATGCACCTACAGCTCTCTTGCCCAAATTAAGGAGCCATTGGATGGATGGCCAAGCAAATAAAGGGCTTTTATGGAAAGCGTTTCTGTCCCCTGGGTAGAAGTTGTCAGGGCATCTTTACCTCCTGTGCCTATTTTTACCAGCTAGTTCCCAGCTCCATTTGCATGTTCACATAAAATGTTAATTGCAGTTACCTAGTGTTCCCCTCAGTTTTGCTGAATTTCCTGAAATGCCAAAAAGAAAGCTAGAAAAGCAGTGGATTCCATATACACTTACTTCCCTTCCCTTCTTCTGACCTGCTCCACATTTCCTCTTCTTTCTCTTCAACTCTTCATTCTTCCCAAGTCTCTTCTCTTGAACCAGTGCAGAATAATTTTTGGAACCAGACTTGCTCTGGAACAGTGTTGACAGCTGGGGGAAGGAAGAAAACATTTGTGCCTGTTGGAATGACCCAGTGCAGGAAAACTATGGCCTGAGGAAACTTCACAGGGAGGGGCATTGGTAGAGTCTGGGGGACAAGGCTGACCTGTCTCACTGGAGCTGTGGGTTCTGAGAAGAGCAGGGAGCCCTGGGCCCTGTGGTCCAGAGATTCTGTGGTGGGTCTGGTTCATTCCAGGAAACCATGTCAGCAGGAGTGTGAGAGCCAGTGTGTGGAACAAGCCAGGCAATAGCCCCTTCACACAAGTCCTCCAGAAAGCCTGCCAGGCCTTGGGAAGTATTGAGGGACAGCTGGACAGCAATCCCTCTCAACTGAGAACAAGTTCAGGTTTTATTCCTAATCCTTGAATTTTGGATCTGGGTGTAGAGTGGAGGCTAGAAGTGTGTTCAAGGATATGCATCCCCCTGTCCCTCTCCAGGACACACACTCACACCCCCTCCCCTGCCCCCACATTCACAAGCACACCACTCAGACTTGCACATAGACAGTCCCCAGTCCCTGTACACAGAGTCCATGCCATCTAAGGGAACATTGATGCTTGTAAGACCTAGTTCTTTACCTGGAAACTCTCTTTTCTTTAGCCATACCCCAATCTTCATTTCTTCCAGGATATGGAAAGAGAATGACTCTCCAGACAAAGCCAGCAAGAATGCTCTGATTTTCTTATGCAGATATTTCCTCAAACATGAGTGCTTCCAAAATATGTGCTGTTTTTGCTTCTGCTTAGCGTCATTCCCAATTACAGAAATGAAAACTCCATAGTGGATCATGCTGTGTAGTGTTTGCTCAGGTACTTTGTTCCCTTGGTGCTTTAGAAGAACAGATGGGAAACTGTGGTCAAGTCGAAGACCCCATAAGCAAGTGGAGGGACATCTGTGGTAGGGCACATGCTTTGCTTGAACATAAATCTCTCAAGTCCGTTTTGCTTTGTGATTACAAAATTCTTAATCAGTGGAGGGAAAAATTTTGCTGAGGTAAAGACCCCAACCACATAGTTTATAATCTGCTGCCTTTTGTGGATGCTCTTTTAAAGAAGGGGTCAGTTTGAAGAGGACCACACTCGATCGACACTTGCCTCTCCTAGGAAATTGTATGTATGAAATATATTATACGTAATTAGATAACCTTATCTGAAGTCAGTGGAAAGAGAAAGAAACAAAAAGGGTAACATTTATATCTTAGACAAAGAATAGTGACCTCACCTCAGCATTAGTTGGGCTACCTCATCTTCTTGGTTTTTGGGAAGCTCCACTATCATTTATTCCTTGGGAGCTTGGATGACACAGAGTATCTGTGAGCACACTAATTGTTTAACCATGAATTACTCAAGTAGTATTCTAGCCTTGGGCAGGAGGGTAGAGTGGAGTTTGTGGATTAACAAGTACAGTATGAGCTGCTGCTGGGCCATCCTTCTTACTGTAAGAAGAATAGCAAAGACAATAGAAGAAAAGAATTGTAGTTAATGGCAATCTAAAGTAACTTGTAATAATCAGCCTACAAATGGTTCTAAAATTCAGTGACAGGTTTCCATGGTGCCTCCCATTTGTTCTGTATTCACCTAAATTTCCAAAATTGGCAGTGTCTTCTTGACATCTTCCAGATCATTTCAATCTCCATGTATCCACAAATGCTGACCCTGCAGATATTGTATGTTCTATAGGAATTTCCCTAATGAATAATGACTTTGAATATCTTTTCATGTGCTTATTGGTACTTGATATATCCTTTGGAGAATTATCTATTCAAGTCCTTTGCCCATTTTTAATTGTTTTTTTTTTTTCTTTTTGTTGTTGAGTTGTAGGTGTTCTTTTATACATACTGGCTATTTAAACCCATACTAGAAATAAGATTTGCAACTTTTCTGTAGGTTCTTTACACTTTCTTGATAATGTTCTTTGACTGACAAAACTTTTGACTTCTGATGAAGTTCACTTCTTTTTTTTGTCATTGTTGCATGTATAATTCTGTACCTCAGTTTTTCCACCTGAGGAGGAGGAGAATATATCAACCATTACATTTGTCTATGAATGACTTAATATATATCAAGTATGTACTGTAGATGCTTGGGAAGGTTAATTAAAGGTCCAATGTCTTGCCTGAGATCTCACAACTTAATGTGACTCAGAGCTGGATTCACACCTGGGAGTGGAAACTCCAAGGTCAGTGCCCTATCTATGAAACACAGCTGCTTTGCCAATAAATGACCACTTTATTTTAATCTTTCTTAAATTTAAGTGTCTGTCAGAAATGGTGTAGTGGGTTGTGGGCCAGTGCCCTTATGGGCAAAATTGATGATAAGGTGGAAGGGTGTATCTATCTGTGCAGTGGCTGGGCATGATGGTGGTGCAGTGAGGCTATTGGGATGGGTGGTGCTGGTCTGCGAGGGGGTAGGGTGGGGGTGGGTTGCACTGTCCATGGAACTGGGGCAAGGGTTGGGGGAGGGAACAGATGAGCTCTGGGGATTAGTGTTGTAGTGAATGGGTGTGACAGTGGTGCAGTGAGGCTCTTGGGTTCAGTGGTGCTGGTTTGTGAGGGGTTGGGGAGGGGAAGGTGGGTTGGACTGTACAGGGAACTGGGAGGAGGGTTGGGGGAGGGAGCAGGTGAACACTGGGGATTTGTGGGTATGTGGTTGAAACGACAACATTGAGAATGTTATTTTGGCAAATATGGAAGGGAGAGTTATTGGTTTAGGGTTTTGGATGTGGGGAGCATGCAGGACACCTGAGGCAGGCCTCTAGGGAGTGTGTGAGTGTTCATCCCATCATAGTATGTGTTATCAGAGGGTGGAGACCCACATAATGAGAGGGAAGTTGTGGTCTCCTGGGGAGTCAGTCCTGCTGTGTTCTCAGAGTGGCAGGAGTCTCTTAAGATTATAGGCAGTGCCTTAAATGGGAGGACAGGCCAGTGTATGAAGCCCTCAGTGTTGTTGTAAGTAACTATGAATCTCGTTCTTATGGAATGAAGCATGATGCTTGCCCAGATCCTAAGGGGAGGCAAGAGAGAAATAAAATAGGTGGAACTTGGGGCATTTTTGGGGTGATGGAATTGTTCCACATAGTCTTACGGTGATGGATGCAGGCCTTGTTAAATGTCATCAAAATTTATAAAAGTGTAGGGTCCAAATTATAAACCATAATGTAAATCATTGACCATGGTTAGTAGCAATGCTTCAATATTTGTACATCAATTGTAACAAATGTACCATCCACATGTAAAATGTTATTGATGGGGGAAACAGGAAAAGGGGGAAGATATTGGGTATATGGGAATACCCTATATTCTGTACATGGCTTTTTTTTTAATAACCTAAAGCTTCTCTGAAGGTACAGTGAAGAAAATAAGACTCTGGGGGAATAAATGGAAGAAAATGTCACTGCACATACAAGACAACAGATCTTATAGTGATGAAAGGCACAATGAAAATTTTTTATTTTTAATTTTTTTTTCAATTTTTTTCAATTTTTATTTTTTAACCCATCATTTCATTTTCTTATTCTGTTTGGTTATTTCACTGGCTTCATTTTTTGAATAAATGTTGGATCTAAGAAGGGTTCCAACTGTGGCAGGGGAGGATCAATGGTGTGGGCTGTCAATGATGGGTGATTCATGGGAAGAGGCTCACCTGGGGCATATATGTAAGGCATGTGGTCAGATGTTCATGGGGCATTGTCACAGTGGGTGAAGATTCACACAATAACCAGAACATTAAATTTCCAGTTCTGCCATATTCCTTAATGGGACAGCAAGAACCCCCTGAGTATACAGGCAGTGACTAGTAAAAGAGGATGGGCCATTGATGGGCCCTTGATATTGATGACTGTGCTTTTGAACCTTTACTTTTGAAATTGAAACCTAGCTTAGTGTTATAGGCTGCCTAAGAGTTACCTCCTGAGAGCGTCCTTGTTGCTTAAGTGTGGCCTCTTAGCCAAATTCAGCATATAAATACACTATCTTCCCCCTGGCATGGGACATAATGCCCAGGGATGAGGCTCCCGTGCACCGAGGGATTACCACCAAGCACCAAGTAGCAATGCAACTGGACATTGATCAAAAGGAGGAAAGAGTAAAGACAAATGAGTTTATATGGCTAAGAGGCTTCAAAGTGAATGGGGAGGTCATGCTAGAGGTTACATTTATGCACATCCTAGCAGGATCTGATTGACTGCCATAGTAAATAATTGCCTCAAATAGCTAGGTTCCTGAGGGCTCTGCAGACAGCCAGACACTATAGGCTGGGTCGACGTTTGAGGAGTTTGGCACCCCGCCATTGGGTCCTACTTTGGAATTTATGCTCCCCAGTGTGACAGAGTTGGACTCAGTTGTGGTTTCCAAACACATGGATCTTCTGCCCATGGTATTTGAGCCTATAGTTAGTAATAGAACTGATAGGTTTATGTCCACAAGACTTATAGTTTTGGGCTTTCTATGTGCCAGTGGGCTCTGAAGCTCAAGAGATTTGCAACACCTACTCTCCAGTTCATTGAACTTACCAAGGACATCTGACAAGGAGATGAGAATGGACAACAGCCATTCCAAAGAACAGAGTCTGCAACTTCAAGAAGATAGTCTCATCTGCCTGCCCCTTGGGATCTAAGCCTTCTCTCAGAGACAGACTGGGCATCACCTTTCCAGAATCCTTGCAATTGGGGAATGAATGATGGACTACAGTAGACTGACTGTTATTCTGTTACAGACTTATTGTGATTCTAGTAATGGGAGAACATTTATCATTGATGAGGAAGCAGTGGCCCCCAGAGGTTCTGAGGGGAGGGAGAGGGTATAGGTATAATACGGGGGCATTTTCAGGACATTGGAATTGTGCTCAATGATGTTGCAGTGTCAGGTGCAGGCCTTTATATATCTTCTCATACTTATAAAATTGTATGGGAGAGAATTTAAACTATAATGTAAAGTATAATCCCCACTTAGTGGCAGTGCTCCAGTATGTGGTCACCAATTGTAACAGATGTACCACACTAATGAGGGATGTGGTTAATGTGGGAAAGTGTGGGAAGGGAAGGGAGTGGGTCATTTGGGAATTGGGAAAGGGAAAGGTTTTCCTGAGCCCTTTAACCTTCCCAGCCCCCTGGGCCTTCCTTCTCTTTGCCAGAGCTCTGAGTGAGGGACTGGGTGTGGCAGATTAAAAGAATCATCTAGGCTGTAGAACTAAAAATCAGTTTCTCCTGTGGTTCCCCAATTTAAAACTTTTAATACCTTAAAGTAAAGGTGGTTAGTAATCCTGTTATCCCAGAGACAGATAAAGTAGATACAACCCCAGGTATTAGTTCTTTTGAGGGCTACAGAGAACCACAGTTTCTATGGTCATGGTAGATGAAGTTCAGTGCCATCTCAGTTGCCCAACTTTGGAGTATGTGTTTCTGTATGAAAGGGCTGGACATAGATGTGATCTTTGTCCACAAGTCTCTTCTGGCTTTGTCCACAGCCCTCAGGAGGACCAGGGCCTGGGGCTTGATCGACCTGGCAGCTGCGCCTCCGTGAGAAGGCCTATCTGCTTTGGTTTGGAAATCTGGACAGTATCCCTGTGGCATTGCCCGCTATGGTAGCTTGGAACGGCAATCAATAGGAAAATCACCTGGTTGCGTGGCGTGCTGTGGCAGAGGGAAATGTGCTGAAGATGATGGGTTCTCCCTTTTTTTCCCCCAAAAACGGATGGGTACGACTCGAGTCACTGCCCAGACAACCCATACGTCTGCTTTGGACGGTCACGATGGCCGCTTAGAATATACCCGGTCCATGGTGACCGCAGTGCCTGCCTCAAGTGAGCAGAAATGATTTCCACGCAAGTGTCTCGCCACCCAATAGGTAAGCAGTTTCGTTGTGCGTCCCACGGTCCCAGAGCCGAGAGAAACGCTCGTTGCTTGGTACGGTCCCAAAAAGGAGGGCGAGAGGAGAAAGGGCAGGCTCCTTGCTCAGAGTCGTCGGGGTGCTCTGGGGCCCCTCTCGTCCCAGAAAAGAAACGCAGAGAAAGAGAGGTCATTGACAAGGGAGAGGGAAGACTCTGGGCCTGTCCTCTCCGGGAGACAGGCCTCTGCAGGCCTGGCCGGGAGCCCAGGCCGAAGCCCGCAGGCCACCGGTGGGAAAGGCCGGGGTTCCCCTGACAGAAGGTGGAGGTGACGGCGATGGGAGACAGCATGTCTGTGAGCATTGCCGTGGGAGAGACGTGCAGGGCAACGCCGGCTGGCCCTAGCTAGGCCCCCGCTTGAGGAGGCCTCGGGGACTTTGGTTGGCGAGGAAAGCCCCTCTTCAGACGGGTCTGGCAGCCTGGCCCAACCCAGACCCTTGGCCTGGGCCAGGTGAGCTATGGCATGGAGAGGGAGGCTCTCCCAGCAGCCCCAGAGCTGGCCCACGGGTCCCTTCCCCCACAGCCCCTTCTGCAAGGGGCCCTGCCCCTCCCCCTGCCTTAGAACTCAGCCCTCTGCCCCCCAGCAAGTGTCAGCCAGGAACTATTCCTATCCAACAGTGGCCCCTAGCGGTGGAAGTTTTGGCTCTGACTTTGGGCACCGGAGCCGCTCTCTTGTTCCTGGAGCTTCTTCTGTCTCTTGGCTTTTCACCAGACAGACAGGAGGGAACAACTGTCCAGGACAGCATAGCAGAGCTTCTCTCCTAGCCCAGTCCACTCCCAGCAGGCTCCACCCACGTCGGCCACCCATTCCGTCGCGTCCCCGTGGCCTCCTGCTGGCATTCGGTGTATACATTTTGGAACCCCGCTTCCCCCAGCGCTGGAGGTTTTCCTGGCAGTGGACGCGCTCCCCGAAGTGCATCGGGTGGGTTTCGGCAGGATGCCTATTGGCCGCATCTGTCCCGGCACTGCCACTGGGGACAACTCCCGAGTGCAGAAAACGCCTCCCCTCCCCGCCAATCCATCACAACTGTCTTCCCACTCCCGGGCTTGGGCACCTCCCGCCAGTGGCCACCGTCTCCAGAGCCACCAGGAGGGGCGGGGTCGGGGCGAGTCTGCCGGGGGCGGGGTGAGTGGCGCCTGCGCGCCAGGGCGGCGCTGGGCGTGGCCGGCCCAGCGTGCCAGGGCGCCTGCGCCGTGCTCCCGGCTTGGCGGGCGTCAGAGGGCGGTCTACGGCTCTACGGCGGCGCGGGAGGCCTAGCGCTTGCCCCTCCCCCTCCCCCACCCCCACCCCGGGCGCCGTCTGGGCGCCCCGAAAGGAGGGGGTCAGGCGGAGGCAGCGGATGGAGCGAGAGGGGGCTTAGATCCCACAGGGCTGTTGGATGCGGCTCTCCCGCTGGCAGGTGTCGGCACTTTTGCTTCCCTCCGCGGTGAGGACCACGTTCTCCTCCCTCTCAGCTGACCTGGGCCGGTCCAACGAACCTGAGCGCAGGTGGTGCACTGCGCTGGGGCTCAGGTCCCAGCTGGCACGGGGCTTGTCCAGAGACATGCAGAAGCCTGTCTCCCGAGCATGCACGCACTCAGTGCCAGGCTCAGCCGCCGCCAAAGTGACAGAAGAAGAGGCATATGTAGGGAGGCCCCCCCTGCAACCGACTCCCCCCCCCACCCCGTACCCCGTGCAAGAGCACGGATTCCCAAGTAGAGCCCACTGGCAGGCCACTGAGGCCCGGAGCCACCTGCCATCAGCAGCGTAGTCCTGGGTGTCCCCGCAGCCCTCAGGAGCACCAGGGCCTGGGGCTTGATCGACCAGGCAGCTGCACCTCGGCGAGAAGGCCTATCTGCTTTGGTTTGGAAATCTGGACAGTATCCCTGCGGCATTGCCCGCTATGGTAGCTTGGAACGGCAATCAATAGGAAAATCACCTGGTTGCGTGGCGTGCTGTGGCAGAGGGAAATGTGCTGAAGATGATGGGTTCTCCCTCTTTTTCCCCCAAAAACGGATGGGTACGACTCGAGTCACTGCCCCGACAACCTATACGTCCGCTTTGGACGGTCACGATGGCCGCTTAGAATATACCCGGTCCATGGAACACCTGGACCTGTAAGCCCACTTGACCGCAGTGCCTGCCTCAAGTGAGCAGAAACGATTTCCACGCAAGTGTCTCGCCACCCAATAGGTAAGCAGTTTCGTTGTGCGTCCCGCGGCCCCAGAGCCGAGAGAAACGCTCGTTGCTTGGTACGGTCCCAAAAAGGAGGGCGAGAGGAGAAAGGGCAGGCTCCTTGCTCAGAGTCGTCGGGGTGCTCTGGGGCCCCTCTCGTCCCAGAAAAGAAACGCAGAGAAAGAGAGGTCATTGACAAGGGAGAGGGAAGACTCTGGGCCTGTCCTCTCCGGGAGACAGGCCTCTGCAGGCCTGGCCGGGAGCCCAGGCCGAAGCCCGCAGGCCACCGGTGGGAAAGGCCGGGGTTCCCCTGACAGAAGGTGGAGGTGACGGCGATGGGAGACAGCATGTCTGTGAGCATTGCCATGGGAGAGACCTGCAGGGCAAGGCCGGCCGGCCCTAGCTAGGCCCCCGCTTGAGGAGGCCTCGGGGACTTTGGTTGGCGAGGAAAGCCCCTCTTCAGACGGGTCTGGCAGCCTGGCCCAACCCAGACCCTTGGCCTGGGCCAGGTGAGCTATGGCATGGAGAGGGGGGCTCTCCCAGCAGCCCCAGAGCTGGCCCACGGGTCCCTTCCCCCACAGCCCCTTCTGCAAGGGGCCCTGCCCCTCCCCCTGCCTTAGAACTCAGCCCTCTGCCCCCCAGCAAGTGTCAGCCAGGAACTATTCCTATCCAACAGTGGCCCCTAGCGGTGGAAGTTTGGGCTCTGACTTTGGGCACCGGAGCCGCTATCTTGTTCCTGGAGCTTCTTCTGTCTCTTGGCTTTTCACCAGACAGACAGGAGGGAACAACTGTCCAGGACAGCACAGCAGAGCTTCTCTCCCAGCCCAGTCCCCACCCAGCAGGCTCCACCCACGTCGGCCACCCCTTCCGTCGCGTCCCCGTGGCCTCCTGGTGGCATTCGGTGTACACGTTTTGGAACCCCGCTTCCCCCAGCGCTGGAGGTTTTCCTGGCAGTGGACGCGCTGCCCGAAGGGCATCGGGTGGGTTTCGGCAGGATGCCTATTGGCCGCATCTGTCCCGGCACTGCCCCTGGGGACAACTCCCGAGTGCAGAAAACGCCTCCCCGCCCCCGCCCCCCAATCCATCACAACTGTCTTCCTTCTCCCGGGCTTGGGCACCTCGCGCCAGGGACCACCGTCTCCAGGGCAACCAGGAGGGGCGGGGTCGGGGCGAGCCTGCCGGGGGCGGGGTGAGTGGCGCCTGCGCGCCAGGGCGGCGGTGGGCGTGGCCGGCCCAGCGGGCCGGGGCGCCTGCGCTTTGGTCCCGGCTTTGCGGGCGTCAGAGAGCGGTCTACGGCGGCGCGGGAGGCCTGGCGCTTGCCCCTCCCCCTCCCCCACCCCTACCCCGGGCGCCGTCTGGGCGCCCCGAAAGGAGGGGCTGAGGAGGGAGGCAGCGGATGGAGCGAGAGGGGGCTTCGATCCCACACGGCTGTTGGATGCGGCTCTCCCGCCGGCAGGTGTCGGCACTTTTGCTTCCCTCCGCGGTGAGGACCATGCTCTCCTCCCTCTCGGCTGACCTGGGCCGGTCCAAGGAGCCTGAAACGCAGGTGGTGCACCTACGCTGGGGCTCAGGTCCCAGCTGGCACGGGGCCTGTCCAGAGACATGCAGAAGCCTGTCTCCTGAGCATGCACGCACCCAGTGCCAGGCTCAGCCGCAGCCAAAGTGACAGAAGAAGAGGCCTGTGTAGGGAGGCCCCCTTGCAACCGAATCCCCCCTCGCCCCCCGTGCAGGAGCACGGATTCCCAAGTAGAGCCCACTGGCAGGGCACTGAGGCCCGGAGCCACCTGCCGTCAGCAGCGTAGTCCTGGCTGTCCCCGCAGCCCTCAGGAGCACCAGGGCCTGGGGCTTGATCGACCAGGCAGCTGCGCCTCGGCGAGAAGGGCTATCTGCTTCGGTTTGGAAATCTGGACAGTATCCCTGCGGCATTGCCCGCTATGCTAGCTTGGAACGGCAATCAGCAGGAAAACCACCTGGTTGCGTGGCGTGCTCTGGCAGAGGGAAATGTGCTTAGGATGACGGGTTCTCACTTTTTTCCCCCCAAAAACGGATGGTTACGACTCGAGTCAAGGCCCAAACAAGCCGTACGTCCGCTTTGGACGGTCACGATGGCCGCTTAGACTATACCCGGTCCATGGGACACCTGGACCTGTAAGCCCACTTGACCGCAGTGCCTGCCTCCAGTGAGCAGAAATGATTTCCACGCAAGTGTCTCACCACCCAATAGGTAAGCAGTTTCGTCTTGCGTCCCCCGGCCCCAGAGCCGAGAGAAATGCCGGTTCGTTCGTAGGGTCCCAAAAAGGTGGGCGAGAGGAGAAAGGGCAGGCTGATTGCTCAGAGTCGTCGGGGTGCTCTGGGGCCCCTGTCGTCCCACCAAAGAAACGCAGAGAAAGAGAGGTCATTGACAAGGGAGAGGGAAGACTCTGGGCCTGTCCTCTCCGGGAGACAGGCCGAAGCCCGCAGGTCACCGGTGGGAAAGGCCGGGGTTCCCCTGACCTAAGGTGGAGGTGACGGCGATGGGAGACAGCATGTCTGTGACCATGGCCGTGGGGGAGACCTGCAGGGCAACGCCGGCCGGCCCTAGGTAGGCCCCCGCTTGAGGAGGCCTCGGGGACTTTGGTGGGCAAGGAAAGCCCTCTTCAGACGGGTCTGGCAGCCTGGCCCGACCCAGACCCTTGGCCTGGGTCAGGTGAGCCATGGCATGGAGAGGGGGCTCTCCCAGCAGCCCCAGATCTGGCCCAGGGGTCCCTTCCCCCACAGCCCCTTCGGCAAGGGGCCCTGCCCCTCCCCCTGCCTAAGAACTCAGCCCTCTGCCCCCCAGCAAGTGTGAGGAAGGAACGATTCCTACCCAACAGTGGCCCCTAGCGGTGGAAGTTTTGGCTCTGACTTTGGGCAACGGAGCCGCTCTCTTGTTCCTGGAGCTTCTTCTGTCTCTTGGCTTTTCACCAGACAGACAGGAGGGAACAACTGTCCAGGACAGCACAGCAGAGCTTCTCTCCCAGCCCAGTCCCCACCCAGCAGGCTCCACCCACGTCGGCCACCCCTTCCGTCGCGTCCCCGTGGCCTCCTGGTGGCATTCGGTGTACACGTTTTGGAACCCCGCTTCCCCCAGCGCTGGAGGTTTTCCTGGCAGTGGACGCGCTGCCCGAAGGGCATCGGGTGGGTTTCGGCAGGATGCCTATTGGCCGCATCTGTCCCGGCACTGCCACTGGGGACAACTCCCGAGTGCAGAAAACGCCTCCCCGCCCCCGCCCCCCAATCCATCACAACTGTCTTCCTTCTCCCGGGCTTGGGCACCTCGCGCCAGGGACCACCGTCTCCAGGGCAACCAGGAGGGGCGGGGTCGGGGCGAGCCTGCCGGGGGCGGGGTGAGTGGCGCCTGCGCGCCAGGGCGGCGGTGGGCGTGGCCGGCCCAGCGGGCCGGGGCGCCTGCGCTTTGGTCCCGGCTTTGCGGGCGTCAGAGAGCGGTCTACGGCGGCGCGGGAGGCCTGGCGCTTGCCCCTCCCCCTCCCCCACCCCTACCCCGGGCGCCGTCTGGGCGCCCCGAAAGGAGGGGCTGAGGAGGGAGGCAGCGGATGGAGCGAGAGGGGGCTTCGATCCCACACGGCTGTTGGATGCGGCTCTCCCGCCGGCAGGTGTCGGCACTTTTGCTTCCCTCCGCGGTGAGGACCATGCTCTCCTCCCTCTCGGCTGACCTGGGCCGGTCCAAGGAGCCTGAAACGCAGGTGGTGCACCTACGCTGGGGCTCAGGTCCCAGCTGGCACGGGGCCTGTCCAGAGACATGCAGAAGCCTGTCTCCTGAGCATGCACGCACCCAGTGCCAGGCTCAGCCGCAGCCAAAGTGACAGAAGAAGAGGCCTGTGTAGGGAGGCCCCCCGTGCAACCGAATCCCCCCTCCCCCCCGTGCAAGAGCACGGATTCCCAAGTAGAGCCCACTGGCAGGGCACTGAGGCCCGGAGCCACCTGCCGTCAGCAGCGTAGTCCTGGCTGTCCCCGCAGCCCTCAGGAGCACCAGGGCCTGGGGCTTGATCGACCAGGCAGCTGCGCCTCGGCGAGAAGGGCTATCTGCTTCGGTTTGGAAATCTGGACAGTATCCCTGCGGCATTGCCCGCTATGCTAGCTTGGAACGGCAATCAGTAGGAAAACCACCTGGTTGCGTGGCGTGCTCTGGCAGAGGGAAATGTGCTTAGGATGACGGGTTCTCTCTTTTTTCCCCCCAAAAACGGATGGTTACGACTCGAGTCAAGGCCCAAACAAGCCGTACGTCCGCTTTGGACGGTCACGATGGCCGCTTAGACTATACCCGGTCCATGGGACACCTGGACCTGTAAGCCCACTTGACCGCAGTGCCTGCCTCCAGTGAGCAGAAATGATTTCCACGCAAGTGTCTCACCACCCAATAGGTAAGCAGTTTCGTCTTGCGTCCCCCGGCCCCAGAGCCGAGAGAAATGCCGGTTCGTTCGTAGGGTCCCAAAAAGGTGGGCGAGAGGAGAAAGGGCAGGCTGATTGCTCAGAGTCGTCGGGGTGCTCTGGGGCCCCTGTCGTCCCACCAAAGAAACGCAGAGAAAGAGAGGTCATTGACAAGGGAGAGGGAAGACTCTGGGCCTGTCCTCTCCGGGAGACAGGCCGAAGCCCGCAGGTCACCGGTGGGAAAGGCCGGGGTTCCCCTGACCTAAGGTGGAGGTGACGGCGATGGGAGACAGCATGTCTGTGACCATGGCCGTGGGGGAGACCTGCAGGGCAACGCCGGCCGGCCCTAGGTAGGCCCCCGCTTGAGGAGGCCTCGGGGACTTTGGTGGGCAAGGAAAGCCCTCTTCAGACGGGTCTGGCAGCCTGGCCCGACCCAGACCCTTGGCCTGGGTCAGGTGAGCCATGGCATGGAGAGGGGGCTCTCCCAGCAGCCCCAGATCTGGCCCAGGGGTCCCTTCCCCCACAGCCCCTTCGGCAAGGGGCCCTGCCCCTCCCCCTGCCTAAGAACTCAGCCCTCTGCCCCCCAGCAAGTGTGAGGAAGGAACGATTCCTACCCAACAGTGGCCCCTAGCGGTGGAAGTTTTGGCTCTGACTTTGGGCAACGGAGCCGCTCTCTTGTTCCTGGAGCTTCTTCTGTCTCTTGGCTTTTCACCAGACAGACAGGAGGGAACAACTGTCCAGGACAGCACAGCAGAGCTTCTCTCCCAGCCCAGTCCCCACCCAGCAGGCTCCACCCACGTCGGCCACCCCTTCCGTCGCGTCCCCGTGGCCTCCTGGTGGCATTCGGTGTACACGTTTTGGAACCCCGCTTCCCCCAGCGCTGGAGGTTTTCCTGGCAGTGGACGCGCTGCCCGAAGGGCATCGGGTGGGTTTCGGCAGGATGCCTATTGGCCGCATCTGTCCCGGCACTGCCACTGGGGACAACTCCCGAGTGCAGAAAACGCCTCCCCGCCCCCGCCCCCCAATCCATCACAACTGTCTTCCTTCTCCCGGGCTTGGGCACCTCGCGCCAGGGACCACCGTCTCCAGGGCAACCAGGAGGGGCGGGGTCGGGGCGAGCCTGCCGGGGGCGGGGTGAGTGGCGCCTGCGCGCCAGGGCGGCGGTGGGCGTGGCCGGCCCAGCGGGCCGGGGCGCCTGCGCTTTGGTCCCGGCTTTGCGGGCGTCAGAGAGCGGTCTACGGCGGCGCGGGAGGCCTGGCGCTTGCCCCTCCCCCTCCCCCACCCCTACCCCGGGCGCCGTCTGGGCGCCCCGAAAGGAGGGGCTGAGGAGGGAGGCAGCGGATGGAGCGAGAGGGGGCTTCGATCCCACACGGCTGTTGGATGCGGCTCTCCCGCCGGCAGGTGTCGGCACTTTTGCTTCCCTCCGCGGTGAGGACCATGCTCTCCTCCCTCTCGGCTGACCTGGGCCGGTCCAAGGAGCCTGAAACGCAGGTGGTGCACCTACGCTGGGGCTCAGGTCCCAGCTGGCACGGGGCCTGTCCAGAGACATGCAGAAGCCTGTCTCCTGAGCATGCACGCACCCAGTGCCAGGCTCAGCCGCAGCCAAAGTGACAGAAGAAGAGGCCTGTGTAGGGAGGCCCCCCGTGCAACCGAATCCCCCCTCCCCCCCGTGCAAGAGCACGGATTCCCAAGTAGAGCCCACTGGCAGGGCACTGAGGCCCGGAGCCACCTGCCGTCAGCAGCGTAGTCCTGGCTGTCCCCGCAGCCCTCAGGAGCACCAGGGCCTGGGGCTTGATCGACCAGGCAGCTGCGCCTCGGCGAGAAGGGCTATCTGCTTCGGTTTGGAAATCTGGACAGTATCCCTGCGGCATTGCCCGCTATGCTAGCTTGGAACGGCAATCAGTAGGAAAACCACCTGGTTGCGTGGCGTGCTCTGGCAGAGGGAAATGTGCTTAGGATGACGGGTTCTCTCTTTTTTCCCCCCAAAAACGGATGGTTACGACTCGAGTCAAGGCCCAAACAAGCCGTACGTCCGCTTTGGACGGTCACGATGGCCGCTTAGACTATACCCGGTCCATGGGACACCTGGACCTGTAAGCCCACTTGACCGCAGTGCCTGCCTCCAGTGAGCAGAAATGATTTCCACGCAAGTGTCTCACCACCCAATAGGTAAGCAGTTTCGTCTTGCGTCCCCCGGCCCCAGAGCCGAGAGAAATGCCGGTTCGTTCGTAGGGTCCCAAAAAGGTGGGCGAGAGGAGAAAGGGCAGGCTGATTGCTCAGAGTCGTCGGGGTGCTCTGGGGCCCCTGTCGTCCCACCAAAGAAACGCAGAGAAAGAGAGGTCATTGACAAGGGAGAGGGAAGACTCTGGGCCTGTCCTCTCCGGGAGACAGGCCGAAGCCCGCAGGTCACCGGTGGGAAAGGCCGGGGTTCCCCTGACCTAAGGTGGAGGTGACGGCGATGGGAGACAGCATGTCTGTGACCATGGCCGTGGGGGAGACCTGCAGGGCAACGCCGGCCGGCCCTAGGTAGGCCCCCGCTTGAGGAGGCCTCGGGGACTTTGGTGGGCAAGGAAAGCCCTCTTCAGACGGGTCTGGCAGCCTGGCCCGACCCAGACCCTTGGCCTGGGTCAGGTGAGCCATGGCATGGAGAGGGGGCTCTCCCAGCAGCCCCAGATCTGGCCCAGGGGTCCCTTCCCCCACAGCCCCTTCGGCAAGGGGCCCTGCCCCTCCCCCTGCCTAAGAACTCAGCCCTCTGCCCCCCAGCAAGTGTGAGGAAGGAACGATTCCTACCCAACAGTGGCCCCTAGCGGTGGAAGTTTTGGCTCTGACTTTGGGCAACGGAGCCGCTCTCTTGTTCCTGGAGCTTCTTCTGTCTCTTGGCTTTTCACCAGACAGACAGGAGGGAACAACTGTCCAGGACAGCACAGCAGAGCTTCTCTCCCAGCCCAGTCCCCACCCAGCAGGCTCCACCCACGTCGGCCACCCCTTCCGTCGCGTCCCCGTGGCCTCCTGGTGGCATTCGGTGTACACGTTTTGGAACCCCGCTTCCCCCAGCGCTGGAGGTTTTCCTGGCAGTGGACGCGCTGCCCGAAGGGCATCGGGTGGGTTTCGGCAGGATGCCTATTGGCCGCATCTGTCCCGGCACTGCCACTGGGGACAACTCCCGAGTGCAGAAAACGCCTCCCCGCCCCCGCCCCCCAATCCATCACAACTGTCTTCCTTCTCCCGGGCTTGGGCACCTCGCGCCAGGGACCACCGTCTCCAGGGCAACCAGGAGGGGCGGGGTCGGGGCGAGCCTGCCGGGGGCGGGGTGAGTGGCGCCTGCGCGCCAGGGCGGCGGTGGGCGTGGCCGGCCCAGCGGGCCGGGGCGCCTGCGCTTTGGTCCCGGCTTTGCGGGCGTCAGAGAGCGGTCTACGGCGGCGCGGGAGGCCTGGCGCTTGCCCCTCCCCCTCCCCCACCCCTACCCCGGGCGCCGTCTGGGCGCCCCGAAAGGAGGGGCTGAGGAGGGAGGCAGCGGATGGAGCGAGAGGGGGCTTCGATCCCACACGGCTGTTGGATGCGGCTCTCCCGCCGGCAGGTGTCGGCACTTTTGCTTCCCTCCGCGGTGAGGACCATGCTCTCCTCCCTCTCGGCTGACCTGGGCCGGTCCAAGGAGCCTGAAACGCAGGTGGTGCACCTACGCTGGGGCTCAGGTCCCAGCTGGCACGGGGCCTGTCCAGAGACATGCAGAAGCCTGTCTCCTGAGCATGCACGCACCCAGTGCCAGGCTCAGCCGCAGCCAAAGTGACAGAAGAAGAGGCCTGTGTAGGGAGGCCCCCCGTGCAACCGAATCCCCCCTCCCCCCCGTGCAAGAGCACGGATTCCCAAGTAGAGCCCACTGGCAGGGCACTGAGGCCCGGAGCCACCTGCCGTCAGCAGCGTAGTCCTGGCTGTCCCCGCAGCCCTCAGGAGCACCAGGGCCTGGGGCTTGATCGACCAGGCAGCTGCGCCTCGGCGAGAAGGGCTATCTGCTTCGGTTTGGAAATCTGGACAGTATCCCTGCGGCATTGCCCGCTATGCTAGCTTGGAACGGCAATCAGTAGGAAAACCACCTGGTTGCGTGGCGTGCTCTGGCAGAGGGAAATGTGCTTAGGATGACGGGTTCTCTCTTTTTTCCCCCCAAAAACGGATGGTTACGACTCGAGTCAAGGCCCAAACAAGCCGTACGTCCGCTTTGGACGGTCACGATGGCCGCTTAGACTATACCCGGTCCATGGGACACCTGGACCTGTAAGCCCACTTGACCGCAGTGCCTGCCTCCAGTGAGCAGAAATGATTTCCACGCAAGTGTCTCACCACCCAATAGGTAAGCAGTTTCGTCTTGCGTCCCCCGGCCCCAGAGCCGAGAGAAATGCCGGTTCGTTCGTAGGGTCCCAAAAAGGTGGGCGAGAGGAGAAAGGGCAGGCTGATTGCTCAGAGTCGTCGGGGTGCTCTGGGGCCCCTGTCGTCCCACCAAAGAAACGCAGAGAAAGAGAGGTCATTGACAAGGGAGAGGGAAGACTCTGGGCCTGTCCTCTCCGGGAGACAGGCCGAAGCCCGCAGGTCACCGGTGGGAAAGGCCGGGGTTCCCCTGACCTAAGGTGGAGGTGACGGCGATGGGAGACAGCATGTCTGTGACCATGGCCGTGGGGGAGACCTGCAGGGCAACGCCGGCCGGCCCTAGGTAGGCCCCCGCTTGAGGAGGCCTCGGGGACTTTGGTGGGCAAGGAAAGCCCTCTTCAGACGGGTCTGGCAGCCTGGCCCGACCCAGACCCTTGGCCTGGGTCAGGTGAGCCATGGCATGGAGAGGGGGCTCTCCCAGCAGCCCCAGATCTGGCCCAGGGGTCCCTTCCCCCACAGCCCCTTCGGCAAGGGGCCCTGCCCCTCCCCCTGCCTAAGAACTCAGCCCTCTGCCCCCCAGCAAGTGTGAGGAAGGAACGATTCCTACCCAACAGTGGCCCCTAGCGGTGGAAGTTTTGGCTCTGACTTTGGGCAACGGAGCCGCTCTCTTGTTCCTGGAGCTTCTTCTGTCTCTTGGCTTTTCACCAGACAGACAGGAGGGAACAACTGTCCAGGACAGCACAGCAGAGCTTCTCTCCCAGCCCAGTCCCCACCCAGCAGGCTCCACCCACGTCGGCCACCCCTTCCGTCGCGTCCCCGTGGCCTCCTGGTGGCATTCGGTGTACACGTTTTGGAACCCCGCTTCCCCCAGCGCTGGAGGTTTTCCTGGCAGTGGACGCGCTGCCCGAAGGGCATCGGGTGGGTTTCGGCAGGATGCCTATTGGCCGCATCTGTCCCGGCACTGCCACTGGGGACAACTCCCGAGTGCAGAAAACGCCTCCCCGCCCCCGCCCCCCAATCCATCACAACTGTCTTCCTTCTCCCGGGCTTGGGCACCTCGCGCCAGGGACCACCGTCTCCAGGGCAACCAGGAGGGGCGGGGTCGGGGCGAGCCTGCCGGGGGCGGGCTGAGTGGCGCCTGCGCGCCAGGGCGGCGGTGGGCGTGGCCGGCCCAGCGGGCCGGGGCGCCTGCGCTTTGGTCCCGGCTTTGCGGGCGTCAGAGAGCGGTCTACGGCGGCGCGGGAGGCCTGGCGCTTGCCCCTCCCCCTCCCCCACCCCTACCCCGGGCGCCGTCTGGGCGCCCCGAAAGGAGGGGCTGAGGAGGGAGGCAGCGGATGGAGCGAGAGGGGGCTTCGATCCCACACGGCTGTTGGATGCGGCTCTCCCGCCGGCAGGTGTCGGCACTTTTGCTTCCCTCCGCGGTGAGGACCATGCTCTCCTCCCTCTCGGCTGACCTGGGCCGGTCCAAGGAGCCTGAAACGCAGGTGGTGCACCTACGCTGGGGCTCAGGTCCCAGCTGGCACGGGGCCTGTCCAGAGACATGCAGAAGCCTGTCTCCTGAGCATGCACGCACCCAGTGCCAGGCTCAGCCGCAGCCAAAGTGACAGAAGAAGAGGCCTGTGTAGGGAGGCCCCCCGTGCAACCGAATCCCCCCTCCCCCCCGTGCAAGAGCACGGATTCCCAAGTAGAGCCCACTGGCAGGGCACTGAGGCCCGGAGCCACCTGCCGTCAGCAGCGTAGTCCTGGCTGTCCCCGCAGCCCTCAGGAGCACCAGGGCCTGGGGCTTGATCGACCAGGCAGCTGCGCCTCGGCGAGAAGGGCTATCTGCTTCGGTTTGGAAATCTGGACAGTATCCCTGCGGCATTGCCCGCTATGCTAGCTTGGAACGGCAATCAGTAGGAAAACCACCTGGTTGCGTGGCGTGCTCTGGCAGAGGGAAATGTGCTTAGGATGACGGGTTCTCTCTTTTTTCCCCCCAAAAACGGATGGTTACGACTCGAGTCAAGGCCCAAACAAGCCGTACGTCCGCTTTGGACGGTCACGATGGCCGCTTAGACTATACCCGGTCCATGGGACACCTGGACCTGTAAGCCCACTTGACCGCAGTGCCTGCCTCCAGTGAGCAGAAATGATTTCCACGCAAGTGTCTCACCACCCAATAGGTAAGCAGTTTCGTCTTGCGTCCCCCGGCCCCAGAGCCGAGAGAAATGCCGGTTCGTTCGTAGGGTCCCAAAAAGGTGGGCGAGAGGAGAAAGGGCAGGCTGATTGCTCAGAGTCGTCGGGGTGCTCTGGGGCCCCTGTCGTCCCACCAAAGAAACGCAGAGAAAGAGAGGTCATTGACAAGGGAGAGGGAAGACTCTGGGCCTGTCCTCTCCGGGAGACAGGCCGAAGCCCGCAGGTCACCGGTGGGAAAGGCCGGGGTTCCCCTGACCTAAGGTGGAGGTGACGGCGATGGGAGACAGCATGTCTGTGACCATGGCCGTGGGGGAGACCTGCAGGGCAACGCCGGCCGGCCCTAGGTAGGCCCCCGCTTGAGGAGGCCTCGGGGACTTTGGTGGGCAAGGAAAGCCCTCTTCAGACGGGTCTGGCAGCCTGGCCCGACCCAGACCCTTGGCCTGGGTCAGGTGAGCCATGGCATGGAGAGGGGGCTCTCCCAGCAGCCCCAGATCTGGCCCAGGGGTCCCTTCCCCCACAGCCCCTTCGGCAAGGGGCCCTGCCCCTCCCCCTGCCTAAGAACTCAGCCCTCTGCCCCCCAGCAAGTGTGAGGAAGGAACGATTCCTACCCAACAGTGGCCCCTAGCGGTGGAAGTTTTGGCTCTGACTTTGGGCAACGGAGCCGCTCTCTTGTTCCTGGAGCTTCTTCTGTCTCTTGGCTTTTCACCAGACAGACAGGAGGGAACAACTGTCCAGGACAGCACAGCAGAGCTTCTCTCCCAGCCCAGTCCCCACCCAGCAGGCTCCACCCACGTCGGCCACCCCTTCCGTCGCGTCCCCGTGGCCTCCTGGTGGCATTCGGTGTACACGTTTTGGAACCCCGCTTCCCCCAGCGCTGGAGGTTTTCCTGGCAGTGGACGCGCTGCCCGAAGGGCATCGGGTGGGTTTCGGCAGGATGCCTATTGGCCGCATCTGTCCCGGCACTGCCACTGGGGACAACTCCCGAGTGCAGAAAACGCCTCCCCGCCCCCGCCCCCCAATCCATCACAACTGTCTTCCTTCTCCCGGGCTTGGGCACCTCGCGCCAGGGACCACCGTCTCCAGGGCAACCAGGAGGGGCGGGGTCGGGGCGAGCCTGCCGGGGGCGGGCTGAGTGGCGCCTGCGCGCCAGGGCGGCGGTGGGCGTGGCCGGCCCAGCGGGCCGGGGCGCCTGCGCTTTGGTCCCGGCTTTGCGGGCGTCAGAGAGCGGTCTACGGCGGCGCGGGAGGCCTGGCGCTTGCCCCTCCCCCTCCCCCACCCCTACCCCGGGCGCCGTCTGGGCGCCCCGAAAGGAGGGGCTGAGGAGGGAGGCAGCGGATGGAGCGAGAGGGGGCTTCGATCCCACACGGCTGTTGGATGCGGCTCTCCCGCCGGCAGGTGTCGGCACTTTTGCTTCCCTCCGCGGTGAGGACCATGCTCTCCTCCCTCTCGGCTGACCTGGGCCGGTCCAAGGAGCCTGAAACGCAGGTGGTGCACCTACGCTGGGGCTCAGGTCCCAGCTGGCACGGGGCCTGTCCAGAGACATGCAGAAGCCTGTCTCCTGAGCATGCACGCACCCAGTGCCAGGCTCAGCCGCAGCCAAAGTGACAGAAGAAGAGGCCTGTGTAGGGAGGCCCCCCGTGCAACCGAATCCCCCCTCCCCCCCGTGCAAGAGCACGGATTCCCAAGTAGAGCCCACTGGCAGGGCACTGAGGCCCGGAGCCACCTGCCGTCAGCAGCGTAGTCCTGGCTGTCCCCGCAGCCCTCAGGAGCACCAGGGCCTGGGGCTTGATCGACCAGGCAGCTGCGCCTCGGCGAGAAGGGCTATCTGCTTCGGTTTGGAAATCTGGACAGTATCCCTGCGGCATTGCCCGCTATGCTAGCTTGGAACGGCAATCAGTAGGAAAACCACCTGGTTGCGTGGCGTGCTCTGGCAGAGGGAAATGTGCTTAGGATGACGGGTTCTCTCTTTTTTCCCCCCAAAAACGGATGGTTACGACTCGAGTCAAGGCCCAAACAAGCCGTACGTCCGCTTTGGACGGTCACGATGGCCGCTTAGACTATACCCGGTCCATGGGACACCTGGACCTGTAAGCCCACTTGACCGCAGTGCCTGCCTCCAGTGAGCAGAAATGATTTCCACGCAAGTGTCTCACCACCCAATAGGTAAGCAGTTTCGTCTTGCGTCCCCCGGCCCCAGAGCCGAGAGAAATGCCGGTTCGTTCGTAGGGTCCCAAAAAGGTGGGCGAGAGGAGAAAGGGCAGGCTGATTGCTCAGAGTCGTCGGGGTGCTCTGGGGCCCCTGTCGTCCCACCAAAGAAACGCAGAGAAAGAGAGGTCATTGACAAGGGAGAGGGAAGACTCTGGGCCTGTCCTCTCCGGGAGACAGGCCGAAGCCCGCAGGTCACCGGTGGGAAAGGCCGGGGTTCCCCTGACCTAAGGTGGAGGTGACGGCGATGGGAGACAGCATGTCTGTGACCATGGCCGTGGGGGAGACCTGCAGGGCAACGCCGGCCGGCCCTAGGTAGGCCCCCGCTTGAGGAGGCCTCGGGGACTTTGGTGGGCAAGGAAAGCCCTCTTCAGACGGGTCTGGCAGCCTGGCCCGACCCAGACCCTTGGCCTGGGTCAGGTGAGCCATGGCATGGAGAGGGGGCTCTCCCAGCAGCCCCAGATCTGGCCCAGGGGTCCCTTCCCCCACAGCCCCTTCGGCAAGGGGCCCTGCCCCTCCCCCTGCCTAAGAACTCAGCCCTCTGCCCCCCAGCAAGTGTGAGGAAGGAACGATTCCTACCCAACAGTGGCCCCTAGCGGTGGAAGTTTTGGCTCTGACTTTGGGCAACGGAGCCGCTCTCTTGTTCCTGGAGCTTCTTCTGTCTCTTGGCTTTTCACCAGACAGACAGGAGGGAACAACTGTCCAGGACAGCACAGCAGAGCTTCTCTCCCAGCCCAGTCCCCACCCAGCAGGCTCCACCCACGTCGGCCACCCCTTCCGTCGCGTCCCCGTGGCCTCCTGGTGGCATTCGGTGTACACGTTTTGGAACCCCGCTTCCCCCAGCGCTGGAGGTTTTCCTGGCAGTGGACGCGCTGCCCGAAGGGCATCGGGTGGGTTTCGGCAGGATGCCTATTGGCCGCATCTGTCCCGGCACTGCCACTGGGGACAACTCCCGAGTGCAGAAAACGCCTCCCCGCCCCCGCCCCCCAATCCATCACAACTGTCTTCCTTCTCCCGGGCTTGGGCACCTCGCGCCAGGGACCACCGTCTCCAGGGCAACCAGGAGGGGCGGGGTCGGGGCGAGCCTGCCGGGGGCGGGGTGAGTGGCGCCTGCGCGCCAGGGCGGCGGTGGGCGTGGCCGGCCCAGCGGGCCGGGGCGCCTGCGCTTTGGTCCCGGCTTTGCGGGCGTCAGAGAGCGGTCTACGGCGGCGCGGGAGGCCTGGCGCTTGCCCCTCCCCCTCCCCCACCCCTACCCCGGGCGCCGTCTGGGCGCCCCGAAAGGAGGGGCTGAGGAGGGAGGCAGCGGATGGAGCGAGAGGGGGCTTCGATCCCACACGGCTGTTGGATGCGGCTCTCCCGCCGGCAGGTGTCGGCACTTTTGCTTCCCTCCGCGGTGAGGACCATGCTCTCCTCCCTCTCGGCTGACCTGGGCCGGTCCAAGGAGCCTGAAACGCAGGTGGTGCACCTACGCTGGGGCTCAGGTCCCAGCTGGCACGGGGCCTGTCCAGAGACATGCAGAAGCCTGTCTCCTGAGCATGCACGCACCCAGTGCCAGGCTCAGCCGCAGCCAAAGTGACAGAAGAAGAGGCCTGTGTAGGGAGGCCCCCCGTGCAACCGAATCCCCCCTCCCCCCCGTGCAAGAGCACGGATTCCCAAGTAGAGCCCACTGGCAGGGCACTGAGGCCCGGAGCCACCTGCCGTCAGCAGCGTAGTCCTGGCTGTCCCCGCAGCCCTCAGGAGCACCAGGGCCTGGGGCTTGATCGACCAGGCAGCTGCGCCTCGGCGAGAAGGGCTATCTGCTTCGGTTTGGAAATCTGGACAGTATCCCTGCGGCATTGCCCGCTATGCTAGCTTGGAACGGCAATCAGTAGGAAAACCACCTGGTTGCGTGGCGTGCTCTGGCAGAGGGAAATGTGCTTAGGATGACGGGTTCTCTCTTTTTTCCCCCCAAAAACGGATGGTTACGACTCGAGTCAAGGCCCAAACAAGCCGTACGTCCGCTTTGGACGGTCACGATGGCCGCTTAGACTATACCCGGTCCATGGGACACCTGGACCTGTAAGCCCACTTGACCGCAGTGCCTGCCTCCAGTGAGCAGAAATGATTTCCACGCAAGTGTCTCACCACCCAATAGGTAAGCAGTTTCGTCTTGCGTCCCCCGGCCCCAGAGCCGAGAGAAATGCCGGTTCGTTCGTAGGGTCCCAAAAAGGTGGGCGAGAGGAGAAAGGGCAGGCTGATTGCTCAGAGTCGTCGGGGTGCTCTGGGGCCCCTGTCGTCCCACCAAAGAAACGCAGAGAAAGAGAGGTCATTGACAAGGGAGAGGGAAGACTCTGGGCCTGTCCTCTCCGGGAGACAGGCCTCTGCAGGCCTGGCCGGGAGCCCAGGCCGAAGCCCGCAGGTCACCGGTGGGAAAGGCCGGGGTTCCCCTGACCTAAGGTGGAGGTGACGGCGATGGGAGACAGCATGTCTGTGACCATGGCCGTGGGGGAGACCTGCAGGGCAACGCCGGCCGGCCCTAGGTAGGCCCCCGCTTGAGGAGGCCTCGGGGACTTTGGTGGGCAAGGAAAGCCCTCTTCAGACGGGTCTGGCAGCCTGGCCCGACCCAGACCCTTGGCCTGGGTCAGGTGAGCCATGGCATGGAGAGGGGGCTCTCCCAGCAGCCCCAGATCTGGCCCAGGGGTCCCTTCCCCCACAGCCCCTTCGGCAAGGGGCCCTGCCCCTCCCCCTGCCTAAGAACTCAGCCCTCTGCCCCCCAGCAAGTGTGAGGAAGGAACGATTCCTACCCAACAGTGGCCCCTAGCGGTGGAAGTTTTGGCTCTGACTTTGGGCAACGGAGCCGCTCTCTTGTTCCTGGAGCTTCTTCTGTCTCTTGGCTTTTCACCAGACAGACAGGAGGGAACAACTGTCCAGGACAGCACAGCAGAGCTTCTCTCCCAGCCCAGTCCCCACCCAGCAGGCTCCACCCACGTCGGCCACCCCTTCCGTCGCGTCCCCGTGGCCTCCTGGTGGCATTCGGTGTACACGTTTTGGAACCCCGCTTCCCCCAGCGCTGGAGGTTTTCCTGGCAGTGGACGCGCTGCCCGAAGGGCATCGGGTGGGTTTCGGCAGGATGCCTATTGGCCGCATCTGTCCCGGCACTGCCACTGGGGACAACTCCCGAGTGCAGAAAACGCCTCCCCGCCCCCGCCCCCCAATCCATCACAACTGTCTTCCTTCTCCCGGGCTTGGGCACCTCGCGCCAGGGACCACCGTCTCCAGGGCAACCAGGAGGGGCGGGGTCGGGGCGAGCCTGCCGGGGGCGGGCTGAGTGGCGCCTGCGCGCCAGGGCGGCGGTGGGCGTGGCCGGCCCAGCGGGCCGGGGCGCCTGCGCTTTGGTCCCGGCTTTGCGGGCGTCAGAGAGCGGTCTACGGCGGCGCGGGAGGCCTGGCGCTTGCCCCTCCCCCTCCCCCACCCCTACCCCGGGCGCCGTCTGGGCGCCCCGAAAGGAGGGGCTGAGGAGGGAGGCAGCGGATGGAGCGAGAGGGGGCTTCGATCCCACACGGCTGTTGGATGCGGCTCTCCCGCCGGCAGGTGTCGGCACTTTTGCTTCCCTCCGCGGTGAGGACCATGCTCTCCTCCCTCTCGGCTGACCTGGGCCGGTCCAAGGAGCCTGAAACGCAGGTGGTGCACCTACGCTGGGGCTCAGGTCCCAGCTGGCACGGGGCCTGTCCAGAGACATGCAGAAGCCTGTCTCCTGAGCATGCACGCACCCAGTGCCAGGCTCAGCCGCAGCCAAAGTGACAGAAGAAGAGGCCTGTGTAGGGAGGCCCCCCGTGCAACCGAATCCCCCCTCCCCCCCGTGCAAGAGCACGGATTCCCAAGTAGAGCCCACTGGCAGGGCACTGAGGCCCGGAGCCACCTGCCGTCAGCAGCGTAGTCCTGGCTGTCCCCGCAGCCCTCAGGAGCACCAGGGCCTGGGGCTTGATCGACCAGGCAGCTGCGCCTCGGCGAGAAGGGCTATCTGCTTCGGTTTGGAAATCTGGACAGTATCCCTGCGGCATTGCCGGCTATGCTAGCTTGGAACGGCAATCAGTAGGAAAACCACCTGGTTGCGTGGCGTGCTCTGGCAGAGGGAAATGTGCTTAGGATGACGGGTTCTCTCTTTTTTCCCCCCAAAAACGGATGGTTACGACTCGAGTCAAGGCCCAAACAAGCCGTACGTCCGCTTTGGACGGTCACGATGGCCGCTTAGACTATACCCGGTCCATGGGACACCTGGACCTGTAAGCCCACTTGACCGCAGTGCCTGCCTCCAGTGAGCAGAAATGATTTCCACGCAAGTGTCTCACCACCCAATAGGTAAGCAGTTTCGTCTTGCGTCCCCCGGCCCCAGAGCCGAGAGAAATGCCGGTTCGTTCGTAGGGTCCCAAAAAGGTGGGCGAGAGGAGAAAGGGCAGGCTGATTGCTCAGAGTCGTCGGGGTGCTCTGGGGCCCCTGTCGTCCCACCAAAGAAACGCAGAGAAAGAGAGGTCATTGACAAGGGAGAGGGAAGACTCTGGGCCTGTCCTCTCCGGGAGACAGGCCGAAGCCCGCAGGTCACCGGTGGGAAAGGCCGGGGTTCCCCTGACCTAAGGTGGAGGTGACGGCGATGGGAGACAGCATGTCTGTGACCATGGCCGTGGGGGAGACCTGCAGGGCAACGCCGGCCGGCCCTAGGTAGGCCCCCGCTTGAGGAGGCCTCGGGGACTTTGGTGGGCAAGGAAAGCCCTCTTCAGACGGGTCTGGCAGCCTGGCCCGACCCAGACCCTTGGCCTGGGTCAGGTGAGCCATGGCATGGAGAGGGGGCTCTCCCAGCAGCCCCAGATCTGGCCCAGGGGTCCCTTCCCCCACAGCCCCTTCGGCAAGGGGCCCTGCCCCTCCCCCTGCCTAAGAACTCAGCCCTCTGCCCCCCAGCAAGTGTGAGGAAGGAACGATTCCTACCCAACAGTGGCCCCTAGCGGTGGAAGTTTTGGCTCTGACTTTGGGCAACGGAGCCGCTCTCTTGTTCCTGGAGCTTCTTCTGTCTCTTGGCTTTTCACCAGACAGACAGGAGGGAACAACTGTCCAGGACAGCACAGCAGAGCTTCTCTCCCAGCCCAGTCCCCACCCAGCAGGCTCCACCCACGTCGGCCACCCCTTCCGTCGCGTCCCCGTGGCCTCCTGGTGGCATTCGGTGTACACGTTTTGGAACCCCGCTTCCCCCAGCGCTGGAGGTTTTCCTGGCAGTGGACGCGCTGCCCGAAGGGCATCGGGTGGGTTTCGGCAGGATGCCTATTGGCCGCATCTGTCCCGGCACTGCCACTGGGGACAACTCCCGAGTGCAGAAAACGCCTCCCCGCCCCCGCCCCCCAATCCATCACAACTGTCTTCCTTCTCCCGGGCTTGGGCACCTCGCGCCAGGGACCACCGTCTCCAGGGCAACCAGGAGGGGCGGGGTCGGGGCGAGCCTGCCGGGGGCGGGGTGAGTGGCGCCTGCGCGCCAGGGCGGCGGTGGGCGTGGCCGGCCCAGCGGGCCGGGGCGCCTGCGCTTTGGTCCCGGCTTTGCGGGCGTCAGAGAGCGGTCTACGGCGGCGCGGGAGGCCTGGCGCTTGCCCCTCCCCCTCCCCCACCCCTACCCCGGGCGCCGTCTGGGCGCCCCGAAAGGAGGGGCTGAGGAGGGAGGCAGCGGATGGAGCGAGAGGGGGCTTCGATCCCACACGGCTGTTGGATGCGGCTCTCCCGCCGGCAGGTGTCGGCACTTTTGCTTCCCTCCGCGGTGAGGACCATGCTCTCCTCCCTCTCGGCTGACCTGGGCCGGTCCAAGGAGCCTGAAACGCAGGTGGTGCACCTACGCTGGGGCTCAGGTCCCAGCTGGCACGGGGCCTGTCCAGAGACATGCAGAAGCCTGTCTCCTGAGCATGCACGCACCCAGTGCCAGGCTCAGCCGCAGCCAAAGTGACAGAAGAAGAGGCCTGTGTAGGGAGGCCCCCCGTGCAACCGAATCCCCCCTCCCCCCCGTGCAAGAGCACGGATTCCCAAGTAGAGCCCACTGGCAGGGCACTGAGGCCCGGAGCCACCTGCCGTCAGCAGCGTAGTCCTGGCTGTCCCCGCAGCCCTCAGGAGCACCAGGGCCTGGGGCTTGATCGACCAGGCAGCTGCGCCTCGGCGAGAAGGGCTATCTGCTTCGGTTTGGAAATCTGGACAGTATCCCTGCGGCATTGCCCGCTATGCTAGCTTGGAACGGCAATCAGTAGGAAAACCACCTGGTTGCGTGGCGTGCTCTGGCAGAGGGAAATGTGCTTAGGATGACGGGTTCTCTCTTTTTTCCCCCCAAAAACGGATGGTTACGACTCGAGTCAAGGCCCAAACAAGCCGTACGTCCGCTTTGGACGGTCACGATGGCCGCTTAGACTATACCCGGTCCATGGGACACCTGGACCTGTAAGCCCACTTGACCGCAGTGCCTGCCTCCAGTGAGCAGAAATGATTTCCACGCAAGTGTCTCACCACCCAATAGGTAAGCAGTTTCGTCTTGCGTCCCCCGGCCCCAGAGCCGAGAGAAATGCCGGTTCGTTCGTAGGGTCCCAAAAAGGTGGGCGAGAGGAGAAAGGGCAGGCTGATTGCTCAGAGTCGTCGGGGTGCTCTGGGGCCCCTGTCGTCCCACCAAAGAAACGCAGAGAAAGAGAGGTCATTGACAAGGGAGAGGGAAGACTCTGGGCCTGTCCTCTCCGGGAGACAGGCCGAAGCCCGCAGGTCACCGGTGGGAAAGGCCGGGGTTCCCCTGACCTAAGGTGGAGGTGACGGCGATGGGAGACAGCATGTCTGTGACCATGGCCGTGGGGGAGACCTGCAGGGCAACGCCGGCCGGCCCTAGGTAGGCCCCCGCTTGAGGAGGCCTCGGGGACTTTGGTGGGCAAGGAAAGCCCTCTTCAGACGGGTCTGGCAGCCTGGCCCGACCCAGACCCTTGGCCTGGGTCAGGTGAGCCATGGCATGGAGAGGGGGCTCTCCCAGCAGCCCCAGATCTGGCCCAGGGGTCCCTTCCCCCACAGCCCCTTCGGCAAGGGGCCCTGCCCCTCCCCCTGCCTAAGAACTCAGCCCTCTGCCCCCCAGCAAGTGTGAGGAAGGAACGATTCCTACCCAACAGTGGCCCCTAGCGGTGGAAGTTTTGGCTCTGACTTTGGGCAACGGAGCCGCTCTCTTGTTCCTGGAGCTTCTTCTGTCTCTTGGCTTTTCACCAGACAGACAGGAGGGAACAACTGTCCAGGACAGCACAGCAGAGCTTCTCTCCCAGCCCAGTCCCCACCCAGCAGGCTCCACCCACGTCGGCCACCCCTTCCGTCGCGTCCCCGTGGCCTCCTGGTGGCATTCGGTGTACACGTTTTGGAACCCCGCTTCCCCCAGCGCTGGAGGTTTTCCTGGCAGTGGACGCGCTGCCCGAAGGGCATCGGGTGGGTTTCGGCAGGATGCCTATTGGCCGCATCTGTCCCGGCACTGCCACTGGGGACAACTCCCGAGTGCAGAAAACGCCTCCCCGCCCCCGCCCCCCAATCCATCACAACTGTCTTCCTTCTCCCGGGCTTGGGCACCTCGCGCCAGGGACCACCGTCTCCAGGGCAACCAGGAGGGGCGGGGTCGGGGCGAGCCTGCCGGGGGCGGGCTGAGTGGCGCCTGCGCGCCAGGGCGGCGGTGGGCGTGGCCGGCCCAGCGGGCCGGGGCGCCTGCGCTTTGGTCCCGGCTTTGCGGGCGTCAGAGAGCGGTCTACGGCGGCGCGGGAGGCCTGGCGCTTGCCCCTCCCCCTCCCCCACCCCTACCCCGGGCGCCGTCTGGGCGCCCCGAAAGGAGGGGCTGAGGAGGGAGGCAGCGGATGGAGCGAGAGGGGGCTTCGATCCCACACGGCTGTTGGATGCGGCTCTCCCGCCGGCAGGTGTCGGCACTTTTGCTTCCCTCCGCGGTGAGGACCATGCTCTCCTCCCTCTCGGCTGACCTGGGCCGGTCCAAGGAGCCTGAAACGCAGGTGGTGCACCTACGCTGGGGCTCAGGTCCCAGCTGGCACGGGGCCTGTCCAGAGACATGCAGAAGCCTGTCTCCTGAGCATGCACGCACCCAGTGCCAGGCTCAGCCGCAGCCAAAGTGACAGAAGAAGAGGCCTGTGTAGGGAGGCCCCCCGTGCAACCGAATCCCCCCTCCCCCCCGTGCAAGAGCACGGATTCCCAAGTAGAGCCCACTGGCAGGGCACTGAGGCCCGGAGCCACCTGCCGTCAGCAGCGTAGTCCTGGCTGTCCCCGCAGCCCTCAGGAGCACCAGGGCCTGGGGCTTGATCGACCAGGCAGCTGCGCCTCGGCGAGAAGGGCTATCTGCTTCGGTTTGGAAATCTGGACAGTATCCCTGCGGCATTGCCCGCTATGCTAGCTTGGAACGGCAATCAGTAGGAAAACCACCTGGTTGCGTGGCGTGCTCTGGCAGAGGGAAATGTGCTTAGGATGACGGGTTCTCTCTTTTTTCCCCCCAAAAACGGATGGTTACGACTCGAGTCAAGGCCCAAACAAGCCGTACGTCCGCTTTGGACGGTCACGATGGCCGCTTAGACTATACCCGGTCCATGGGACACCTGGACCTGTAAGCCCACTTGACCGCAGTGCCTGCCTCCAGTGAGCAGAAATGATTTCCACGCAAGTGTCTCACCACCCAATAGGTAAGCAGTTTCGTCTTGCGTCCCCCGGCCCCAGAGCCGAGAGAAATGCCGGTTCGTTCGTAGGGTCCCAAAAAGGTGGGCGAGAGGAGAAAGGGCAGGCTGATTGCTCAGAGTCGTCGGGGTGCTCTGGGGCCCCTGTCGTCCCACCAAAGAAACGCAGAGAAAGAGAGGTCATTGACAAGGGAGAGGGAAGACTCTGGGCCTGTCCTCTCCGGGAGACAGGCCGAAGCCCGCAGGTCACCGGTGGGAAAGGCCGGGGTTCCCCTGACCTAAGGTGGAGGTGACGGCGATGGGAGACAGCATGTCTGTGACCATGGCCGTGGGGGAGACCTGCAGGGCAACGCCGGCCGGCCCTAGGTAGGCCCCCGCTTGAGGAGGCCTCGGGGACTTTGGTGGGCAAGGAAAGCCCTCTTCAGACGGGTCTGGCAGCCTGGCCCGACCCAGACCCTTGGCCTGGGTCAGGTGAGCCATGGCATGGAGAGGGGGCTCTCCCAGCAGCCCCAGATCTGGCCCAGGGGTCCCTTCCCCCACAGCCCCTTCGGCAAGGGGCCCTGCCCCTCCCCCTGCCTAAGAACTCAGCCCTCTGCCCCCCAGCAAGTGTGAGGAAGGAACGATTCCTACCCAACAGTGGCCCCTAGCGGTGGAAGTTTTGGCTCTGACTTTGGGCAACGGAGCCGCTCTCTTGTTCCTGGAGCTTCTTCTGTCTCTTGGCTTTTCACCAGACAGACAGGAGGGAACAACTGTCCAGGACAGCACAGCAGAGCTTCTCTCCCAGCCCAGTCCCCACCCAGCAGGCTCCACCCACGTCGGCCACCCCTTCCGTCGCGTCCCCGTGGCCTCCTGGTGGCATTCGGTGTACACGTTTTGGAACCCCGCTTCCCCCAGCGCTGGAGGTTTTCCTGGCAGTGGACGCGCTGCCCGAAGGGCATCGGGTGGGTTTCGGCAGGATGCCTATTGGCCGCATCTGTCCCGGCACTGCCACTGGGGACAACTCCCGAGTGCAGAAAACGCCTCCCCGCCCCCGCCCCCCAATCCATCACAACTGTCTTCCTTCTCCCGGGCTTGGGCACCTCGCGCCAGGGACCACCGTCTCCAGGGCAACCAGGAGGGGCGGGGTCGGGGCGAGCCTGCCGGGGGCGGGCTGAGTGGCGCCTGCGCGCCAGGGCGGCGGTGGGCGTGGCCGGCCCAGCGGGCCGGGGCGCCTGCGCTTTGGTCCCGGCTTTGCGGGCGTCAGAGAGCGGTCTACGGCGGCGCGGGAGGCCTGGCGCTTGCCCCTCCCCCTCCCCCACCCCTACCCCGGGCGCCGTCTGGGCGCCCCGAAAGGAGGGGCTGAGGAGGGAGGCAGCGGATGGAGCGAGAGGGGGCTTCGATCCCACACGGCTGTTGGATGCGGCTCTCCCGCCGGCAGGTGTCGGCACTTTTGCTTCCCTCCGCGGTGAGGACCATGCTCTCCTCCCTCTCGGCTGACCTGGGCCGGTCCAAGGAGCCTGAAACGCAGGTGGTGCACCTACGCTGGGGCTCAGGTCCCAGCTGGCACGGGGCCTGTCCAGAGACATGCAGAAGCCTGTCTCCTGAGCATGCACGCACCCAGTGCCAGGCTCAGCCGCAGCCAAAGTGACAGAAGAAGAGGCCTGTGTAGGGAGGCCCCCCGTGCAACCGAATCCCCCCTCCCCCCCGTGCAAGAGCACGGATTCCCAAGTAGAGCCCACTGGCAGGGCACTGAGGCCCGGAGCCACCTGCCGTCAGCAGCGTAGTCCTGGCTGTCCCCGCAGCCCTCAGGAGCACCAGGGCCTGGGGCTTGATCGACCAGGCAGCTGCGCCTCGGCGAGAAGGGCTATCTGCTTCGGTTTGGAAATCTGGACAGTATCCCTGCGGCATTGCCCGCTATGCTAGCTTGGAACGGCAATCAGTAGGAAAACCACCTGGTTGCGTGGCGTGCTCTGGCAGAGGGAAATGTGCTTAGGATGACGGGTTCTCTCTTTTTTCCCCCCAAAAACGGATGGTTACGACTCGAGTCAAGGCCCAAACAAGCCGTACGTCCGCTTTGGACGGTCACGATGGCCGCTTAGACTATACCCGGTCCATGGGACACCTGGACCTGTAAGCCCACTTGACCGCAGTGCCTGCCTCCAGTGAGCAGAAATGATTTCCACGCAAGTGTCTCACCACCCAATAGGTAAGCAGTTTCGTCTTGCGTCCCCCGGCCCCAGAGCCGAGAGAAATGCCGGTTCGTTCGTAGGGTCCCAAAAAGGTGGGCGAGAGGAGAAAGGGCAGGCTGATTGCTCAGAGTCGTCGGGGTGCTCTGGGGCCCCTGTCGTCCCACCAAAGAAACGCAGAGAAAGAGAGGTCATTGACAAGGGAGAGGGAAGACTCTGGGCCTGTCCTCTCCGGGAGACAGGCCGAAGCCCGCAGGTCACCGGTGGGAAAGGCCGGGGTTCCCCTGACCTAAGGTGGAGGTGACGGCGATGGGAGACAGCATGTCTGTGACCATGGCCGTGGGGGAGACCTGCAGGGCAACGCCGGCCGGCCCTAGGTAGGCCCCCGCTTGAGGAGGCCTCGGGGACTTTGGTGGGCAAGGAAAGCCCTCTTCAGACGGGTCTGGCAGCCTGGCCCGACCCAGACCCTTGGCCTGGGTCAGGTGAGCCATGGCATGGAGAGGGGGCTCTCCCAGCAGCCCCAGATCTGGCCCAGGGGTCCCTTCCCCCACAGCCCCTTCGGCAAGGGGCCCTGCCCCTCCCCCTGCCTAAGAACTCAGCCCTCTGCCCCCCAGCAAGTGTGAGGAAGGAACGATTCCTACCCAACAGTGGCCCCTAGCGGTGGAAGTTTTGGCTCTGACTTTGGGCAACGGAGCCGCTCTCTTGTTCCTGGAGCTTCTTCTGTCTCTTGGCTTTTCACCAGACAGACAGGAGGGAACAACTGTCCAGGACAGCACAGCAGAGCTTCTCTCCCAGCCCAGTCCCCACCCAGCAGGCTCCACCCACGTCGGCCACCCCTTCCGTCGCGTCCCCGTGGCCTCCTGGTGGCATTCGGTGTACACGTTTTGGAACCCCGCTTCCCCCAGCGCTGGAGGTTTTCCTGGCAGTGGACGCGCTGCCCGAAGGGCATCGGGTGGGTTTCGGCAGGATGCCTATTGGCCGCATCTGTCCCGGCACTGCCACTGGGGACAACTCCCGAGTGCAGAAAACGCCTCCCCGCCCCCGCCCCCCAATCCATCACAACTGTCTTCCTTCTCCCGGGCTTGGGCACCTCGCGCCAGGGACCACCGTCTCCAGGGCAACCAGGAGGGGCGGGGTCGGGGCGAGCCTGCCGGGGGCGGGCTGAGTGGCGCCTGCGCGCCAGGGCGGCGGTGGGCGTGGCCGGCCCAGCGGGCCGGGGCGCCTGCGCTTTGGTCCCGGCTTTGCGGGCGTCAGAGAGCGGTCTACGGCGGCGCGGGAGGCCTGGCGCTTGCCCCTCCCCCTCCCCCACCCCTACCCCGGGCGCCGTCTGGGCGCCCCGAAAGGAGGGGCTGAGGAGGGAGGCAGCGGATGGAGCGAGAGGGGGCTTCGATCCCACACGGCTGTTGGATGCGGCTCTCCCGCCGGCAGGTGTCGGCACTTTTGCTTCCCTCCGCGGTGAGGACCATGCTCTCCTCCCTCTCGGCTGACCTGGGCCGGTCCAAGGAGCCTGAAACGCAGGTGGTGCACCTACGCTGGGGCTCAGGTCCCAGCTGGCACGGGGCCTGTCCAGAGACATGCAGAAGCCTGTCTCCTGAGCATGCACGCACCCAGTGCCAGGCTCAGCCGCAGCCAAAGTGACAGAAGAAGAGGCCTGTGTAGGGAGGCCCCCCGTGCAACCGAATCCCCCCTCCCCCCCGTGCAAGAGCACGGATTCCCAAGTAGAGCCCACTGGCAGGGCACTGAGGCCCGGAGCCACCTGCCGTCAGCAGCGTAGTCCTGGCTGTCCCCGCAGCCCTCAGGAGCACCAGGGCCTGGGGCTTGATCGACCAGGCAGCTGCGCCTCGGCGAGAAGGGCTATCTGCTTCGGTTTGGAAATCTGGACAGTATCCCTGCGGCATTGCCCGCTATGCTAGCTTGGAACGGCAATCAGTAGGAAAACCACCTGGTTGCGTGGCGTGCTCTGGCAGAGGGAAATGTGCTTAGGATGACGGGTTCTCTCTTTTTTCCCCCCAAAAACGGATGGTTACGACTCGAGTCAAGGCCCAAACAAGCCGTACGTCCGCTTTGGACGGTCACGATGGCCGCTTAGACTATACCCGGTCCATGGGACACCTGGACCTGTAAGCCCACTTGACCGCAGTGCCTGCCTCCAGTGAGCAGAAATGATTTCCACGCAAGTGTCTCACCACCCAATAGGTAAGCAGTTTCGTCTTGCGTCCCCCGGCCCCAGAGCCGAGAGAAATGCCGGTTCGTTCGTAGGGTCCCAAAAAGGTGGGCGAGAGGAGAAAGGGCAGGCTGATTGCTCAGAGTCGTCGGGGTGCTCTGGGGCCCCTGTCGTCCCACCAAAGAAACGCAGAGAAAGAGAGGTCATTGACAAGGGAGAGGGAAGACTCTGGGCCTGTCCTCTCCGGGAGACAGGCCGAAGCCCGCAGGTCACCGGTGGGAAAGGCCGGGGTTCCCCTGACCTAAGGTGGAGGTGACGGCGATGGGAGACAGCATGTCTGTGACCATGGCCGTGGGGGAGACCTGCAGGGCAACGCCGGCCGGCCCTAGGTAGGCCCCCGCTTGAGGAGGCCTCGGGGACTTTGGTGGGCAAGGAAAGCCCTCTTCAGACGGGTCTGGCAGCCTGGCCCGACCCAGACCCTTGGCCTGGGTCAGGTGAGCCATGGCATGGAGAGGGGGCTCTCCCAGCAGCCCCAGATCTGGCCCAGGGGTCCCTTCCCCCACAGCCCCTTCGGCAAGGGGCCCTGCCCCTCCCCCTGCCTAAGAACTCAGCCCTCTGCCCCCCAGCAAGTGTGAGGAAGGAACGATTCCTACCCAACAGTGGCCCCTAGCGGTGGAAGTTTTGGCTCTGACTTTGGGCAACGGAGCCGCTCTCTTGTTCCTGGAGCTTCTTCTGTCTCTTGGCTTTTCACCAGACAGACAGGAGGGAACAACTGTCCAGGACAGCACAGCAGAGCTTCTCTCCCAGCCCAGTCCCCACCCAGCAGGCTCCACCCACGTCGGCCACCCCTTCCGTCGCGTCCCCGTGGCCTCCTGGTGGCATTCGGTGTACACGTTTTGGAACCCCGCTTCCCCCAGCGCTGGAGGTTTTCCTGGCAGTGGACGCGCTGCCCGAAGGGCATCGGGTGGGTTTCGGCAGGATGCCTATTGGCCGCATCTGTCCCGGCACTGCCACTGGGGACAACTCCCGAGTGCAGAAAACGCCTCCCCGCCCCCGCCCCCCAATCCATCACAACTGTCTTCCTTCTCCCGGGCTTGGGCACCTCGCGCCAGGGACCACCGTCTCCAGGGCAACCAGGAGGGGCGGGGTCGGGGCGAGCCTGCCGGGGGCGGGGTGAGTGGCGCCTGCGCGCCAGGGCGGCGGTGGGCGTGGCCGGCCCAGCGGGCCGGGGCGCCTGCGCTTTGGTCCCGGCTTTGCGGGCGTCAGAGAGCGGTCTACGGCGGCGCGGGAGGCCTGGCGCTTGCCCCTCCCCCTCCCCCACCCCTACCCCGGGCGCCGTCTGGGCGCCCCGAAAGGAGGGGCTGAGGAGGGAGGCAGCGGATGGAGCGAGAGGGGGCTTCGATCCCACACGGCTGTTGGATGCGGCTCTCCCGCCGGCAGGTGTCGGCACTTTTGCTTCCCTCCGCGGTGAGGACCATGCTCTCCTCCCTCTCGGCTGACCTGGGCCGGTCCAAGGAGCCTGAAACGCAGGTGGTGCACCTACGCTGGGGCTCAGGTCCCAGCTGGCACGGGGCCTGTCCAGAGACATGCAGAAGCCTGTCTCCTGAGCATGCACGCACCCAGTGCCAGGCTCAGCCGCAGCCAAAGTGACAGAAGAAGAGGCCTGTGTAGGGAGGCCCCCCGTGCAACCGAATCCCCCCTCCCCCCCGTGCAAGAGCACGGATTCCCAAGTAGAGCCCACTGGCAGGGCACTGAGGCCCGGAGCCACCTGCCGTCAGCAGCGTAGTCCCTGGCTGTCCCCGCAGCCCTCAGGAGCACCAGGGCCTGGGGCTTGATCGACCAGGCAGCTGCGCCTCGGCGAGAAGGGCTATCTGCTTCGGTTTGGAAATCTGGACAGTATCCCTGCGGCATTGCCCGCTATGCTAGCTTGGAACGGCAATCAGTAGGAAACCACCTGGTTGCGTGGCGTGCTCTGGCAGAGGGAAATGTGCTTAGGATGACGGGTTCTCTCTTTTTTCCCCCCAAAAACGGATGGTTACGACTCGAGTCAAGGCCCAAACAAGCCGTACGTCCGCTTTGGACGGTCACGATGGCCGCTTAGACTATACCCGGTCCATGGGACACCTGGACCTGTAAGCCCACTTGACCGCAGTGCCTGCCTCCAGTGAGCAGAAATGATTTCCACGCAAGTGTCTCACCACCCAATAGGTAAGCAGTTTCGTCTTGCGTCCCCCGGCCCCAGAGCGAGAGAAATGCCGGTTCGTTCGTAGGGTCCCAAAAAGGTGGGCGAGAGGAGAAAGGGCAGGCTGATTGCTCAGAGTCGTCGGGGTGCTCTGGGGCCCCTGTCGTCCCACCAAAGAAACGCAGAGAAAGAGAGGTCATTGACAAGGGAGAGGGAAGACTCTGGGCCTGTCCTCTCCGGGAGACAGGCCTCTGCAGGCCTGGCCGGGAGCCCAGGCCGAAGCCCGCAGGTCACCGGTGGGAAAGGCCGGGGTTCCCCTGACCTAAGGTGGAGGTGACGGCGATGGGAGACAGCATGTCTGTGACCATGGCCGTGGGGGAGACCTGCAGGGCAACGCCGGCCGGCCCTAGGTAGGCCCCCGCTTGAGGAGGCCTCGGGGACTTTGGTGGGCAAGGAAAGCCCTCTTCAGACGGGTCTGGCAGCCTGGCCCGACCCAGACCCTTGGCCTGGGTCAGGTGAGCCATGGCATGGAGAGGGGGCTCTCCCAGCAGCCCCAGATCTGGCCCAGGGGTCCCTTCCCCCACAGCCCCTTCGGCAAGGGGCCCTGCCCCTCCCCCTGCCTAAGAACTCAGCCCTCTGCCCCCCAGCAAGTGTGAGGAAGGAACGATTCCTACCCAACAGTGGCCCCTAGCGGTGGAAGTTTTGGCTCTGACTTTGGGCAACGGAGCCGCTCTCTTGTTCCTGGAGCTTCTTCTGTCTCTTGGCTTTTCACCAGACAGACAGGAGGGAACAACTGTCCAGGACAGCACAGCAGAGCTTCTCTCCCAGCCCAGTCCCCACCCAGCAGGCTCCACCCACGTCGGCCACCCCTTCCGTCGCGTCCCCGTGGCCTCCTGGTGGCATTCGGTGTACACGTTTTGGAACCCCGCTTCCCCCAGCGCTGGAGGTTTTCCTGGCAGTGGACGCGCTGCCCGAAGGGCATCGGGTGGGTTTCGGCAGGATGCCTATTGGCCGCATCTGTCCCGGCACTGCCACTGGGGACAACTCCCGAGTGCAGAAAACGCCTCCCCGCCCCCGCCCCCCAATCCATCACAACTGTCTTCCTTCTCCCGGGCTTGGGCACCTCGCGCCAGGGACCACCGTCTCCAGGGCAACCAGGAGGGGCGGGGTCGGGGCGAGCCTGCCGGGGGCGGGGTGAGTGGCGCCTGCGCGCCAGGGCGGCGGTGGGCGTGGCCGGCCCAGCGGGCCGGGGCGCCTGCGCTTTGGTCCCGGCTTTGCGGGCGTCAGAGAGCGGTCTACGGCGGCGCGGGAGGCCTGGCGCTTGCCCCTCCCCCTCCCCCACCCCTACCCCGGGCGCCGTCTGGGCGCCCCGAAAGGAGGGGCTGAGGAGGGAGGCAGCGGATGGAGCGAGAGGGGGCTTCGATCCCACACGGCTGTTGGATGCGGCTCTCCCGCCGGCAGGTGTCGGCACTTTTGCTTCCCTCCGCGGTGAGGACCATGCTCTCCTCCCTCTCGGCTGACCTGGGCCGGTCCAAGGAGCCTGAAACGCAGGTGGTGCACCTACGCTGGGGCTCAGGTCCCAGCTGGCACGGGGCCTGTCCAGAGACATGCAGAA